>NC_065449.1:15011327-15317393 GCF_917563875.1 Diabrotica virgifera virgifera
TTAAAAAAGATCAAATGGTGAATATTAAAAGATAAGAAATATGTTCTATTCCGGTCAAAAATGGTAAAAAAAAGAACGTGTGTGTACTTTGTACGCACGTAAGAAGTTATACTTCTATTATATGATTTAAACGAAATTAATATACTTTTTATTTATATTTTGTTTAAATATTAAACTAATTTATACTTACTACTTCTCAAACATTTTTATTAGAACAGTGCCAAAAATTAAAAGAATAAAAGAATAAAACACACACAAACACATTAAACAAGCCACAAATGATGTCTGAACATTAATTGTCGAAAATTTTTTTAACTAAATACGTATTTTCTGAAAATACAATTATATAATAAATATACTTACAATCATAAAATGTATTAAAAAAACAAAAAAGAAAGTTTCTATTGGGACTCGAACCAGCGCTAATAAGAGCGGTTGGTATTGGAATTCATTCGCCTTCTCCGCTTAGCCACAGACACTATGTGTCATTATTTACGAAGATCGACTAACTAAACGGATTAAACTTGTGATATTTTGATATTTTGAAAATTGATCAAATTATTTTAATTTTGAATTGAAATGATTTAGAATTGAAAAAATACAACAAAACATAGAGTAAAAAAACAATATATTAGGTGAATATTGATAGAAATTTTGATGGTAATCAAATTATATAAATAAAAGTATTACATACTATGTATTTTGGCAGATCAAATAGGTAGGTTTATACCCATGATACATTAACAATTATTACGTACCTGTTGCTTTTAAAAACTATTTAAAAGTCACTACAATATTATAAACTTTTTTGTTTCTGTCCTCACAACAATAAAACTAATATATTATACATTTGTTTACCTTTACCTTTACCTCCAAACCACAGCTGCCATATCGGATAATTTTTGACATGTCATTTGAACATCCAATCAGAACAAAGTTATAACGCGCATGCGCCGGGCTGATAGGTTTTAACGTATAAAAAAATCACCCTCTATCGCCGGTAAAGAAGTATAACTTCAATAACTGGAATATGAAAGGAAGTTCTTATACACGTAAGATTCATTGATCTTGAGAAAGCATACGATAGAGTTCCTCGATAAGTTCACTGGTGGACGCTCAATAAGGAATATCTGATGAATATGTGAAGATTGTCAGAAATATGTGTAAGATTTAATGCAGACAATGTAGTGCGAGACAATATTTAATGCAGACTTTACTTAAGGATCAATATCATAACTTTTTTGTCAAATGTGAGTGGTTTGATGACAAACTGACCAAGTCATTCTCGGACATTTTATGATTAAATTGAACTTGAACCCGTAACAACTTTTGTGTGGAAAATTAATATTAAACAATTATTACAATCATCAGTTGCGTGCACGAATATAAATATTTTTTAACCAGGCGTACTGTCGATAGTTATCATCATTGAACTTGTTTCAGTTTTAATTGCTGCCAATTTCTAATGCGTTATTATATCATAAATTTGTAACACACCCGCAATATTTCGTGAAGGCAGTTTATAATATTGAAAATGTTGCTTTGAAACATATAGAGAATAAATGTTAGATGAATTTAACATTTCATACCAAGTGAGGTCTCAGAGACATCATTTATTTTATTGTCAATAATAGTTTAGAATTTAGAATTATATAAGTATGTAAGTGTCTTTATTGTTCAAGAGTTGTAAATGAATGAGATGATCGTAATTCTATTTTGTAGTAGACCGAATCAATCTCTGAAAATAATTACAATTTAATTGTGGTAAAAATCTCTAAGAATTATTATGAAAGTTTACAAAATGGCATTTAAAATTTTGGCGAGAGCGCATTTGACAGTCTAAATTTTGGCGAATGCTTTCCTAACGGCCGGTTTCACAAAGTAAAGTTAACTTGTGGTTAAGAGATAACCTCAAAATTACCCCAAAATATGCGTTTCAGTTTCATAATTGTTACCCATCTGGGTATACTCATAAGGGATCGTCCAAGTATTACGTAACGCGATTTTTGAGCGTAACGCACTCTTATGGGAGTTTAACTATGGCGTAACGCAATTCGCCGTTGACCTGAAACTAAAACGCATATTTTGGGGTAACCTCTGGTTATCTCTTAACCACAAGGAAAACGTTCTCACTAATAAGAAATTTCAAGTATTACTGGTTGCATAAGAAACAGATGTAATTGTTTTAGAGATTTAAAAAACACTATTATAACACATTGTAAAATAACTACAGTAAGAAAAATGAAAGAATGCCCATGAACGAACATATAAAACATGCTGTATTTTCCTGTCAGCGTGTCATACAAAAAATTGGTGAGCCCAAGTACATGTAATAATTATTATTAATGTACTTGCTCTGGGCAACACGATAAGGCAGGACATGTTGGTAAAGGGGATTAACATTGCTATGACCCAAGATAGAGTTGTGTGGAGAAATGCAATTAGGGAAGCCGACCCCGCATAGGGATAAGGCAAAGAGAGTGATGATGTACTTGCGCTGGGCAATTTTTTTTGTGACACGGTGACAGGAAAATACAGCGTGTTTTATATGTTCGTTCATGGGTATTCTTTCATTTTTCCGACTGTACTTTGCCAAAACATTAGTCGACAATAATTGCTACTTTATTTAATAAAGTAATGTTTTATTTAAAATACATAATATTCACTTCGTAAATTCGATTTTTTATAATTTTGCTATCGCTACATATATGACTGATCCATTACAGAATTGTTTCTGTTCTGATATTAAATATTTTTTGTAAGTATTTGATTCGCATATAGTATTTTATTTTACTACATTTTGTGTTTTTACCAAAAAATAATCAGTGTTATAATAATTTATAATAGGTATTTAACCAACAAGTGTCGATTAACAATTGAGATATTTTAACGCGTGAGCGGAGCGAGCTCGTTAATGTTCGAGATTGTTAATCGCCATTTTAATTCACGAGTTCGTTACAAAACTTTTCCGACGACCGTACTTTTCAGAAATAAAGATATATCCATCTTTTGATTTTTCAAATACACAGAATTTTAAACAATAAAGTAAATAATGACATAATACAATGACAGATAGTACTAACAGCGCAGCGGCTACTTGATTTTAAATTTTTTATTGTGAATATAAATAGGTATATGTTTGGTTGCCTACACCACAGGTCACTAGTAACTGCCAATCACAGAGCGTTTAATTAATTTATGCAAGCAATGTATGTTGTGTTGCCTATAATGAAATCGTTCATTAATAGAAAATCATTCATTAATAGGGGTCATTAATCAATGATTTTGAGGGTGTTGAAATTGATCATTAATGGACGGTCGACGGAAATAATAATTATTATGCGATCAGTTAACCACTTTCTTTGTGCGACACCTAGGTGTAATGTCCCAACTTTCTGGTAAACACTGAAGTTCGGACACAGAGTTCTTTCTACACTAGTTTAGTTCTAGACGTATAGATGTCACAACTGAGATATAAAAATGGACCACATACATATTCTGTAAAATCAAATAAGAATTAAGTATTTAAAATACAACGTTAAAGTATTCGCTTAATGTACATATTTATTTTTAAAGCTTCTTACATCTATTGAGACTCTGAAATTCCAATAATAAAATTTGTTTTTTACAAATGCGTATGTCTAAAGGTGAAGTAGTTTCAGCTAGTGACCCATTAATAAATTGTATTCAATACAGAATTATTTTTGTTGTAAATATTTCATTATTCTATTATACATTATTCCATAATAATGTACAATATTTTATAATTATTATTTGATTTTGAAAGATGAAGTACTGCGACACCTAGGGAGTAATATCCTAACTTAATAGTAAAAACTGTATTTACATAGCAGTGACAGGCATTACCTGTACTACAGACACAGAGTAACAACTAGTTAAGATATAAAAGTATAGATGTCACGACTGAAATATTAAATATATTTTAAATTCTTTCGCGAATATCGCGAACTCAATCGACTATAGGTGGCAATGCAGTTGCATGAAAATGGCCGGTGTAATTGGGATATCGTATTTTTCTATAATTAATATTGTTATTGACGTAATTAATTAATATAACTGAATTATTTATTAAATGAACACATCCGACAATCTTTCAAACGACGTCCATAGGGCTTTTCATTCACAGTCATTTGTTTCGAGCTTCTGTCATATGTTGTATAATCCGTGTATAATAATATTATACACGGATTATGCGACATTTGACAGAAGCTCGAAACAAATGACAATCGATGAAAAGCCCTATACATAGGTTAACGGATGATTGGTTTATTTTTCCATCCCAATTTCTCTAGTTCCAAATAAGTGGCAGCACCCTCGCTTGAACTATCATAATTATATATTATGATATAAAAGAATTTAACCAACCAGTTAAGCAACCGTAATTATTAAACCTTTAAACCTAGACTTTTCTAAAAATAATATTTTTGTCATAGAGGTATACACCTACACTTCGCGCTTCCTGACGACAAGATCTCTTGGACTGGTTTGCGGTATCTCTTTCTAGCACATTGTATCGAGAAACTAAGATGATATTAAATATGAGTGTAGGCACGGAAGGAGAGGACGACTGTCGCAGCTTTACTATGCGTAACAGTGAAACAGCACCATAGATATAATAACCTGTAGATCAGGCAATTAGGCTAGCTATGTGCCGCTCTGTGCATCGAGGTGTAACCATTGACATATTAAGTGTAGACAAGGTATACTCACCAAAAAAGCGTAGCGCGGAAACAGCATGGAAACAGTCGATCGATGGTCGATCTATCTGTTTTAACCAAACAATTCCGCGCATGTGATAGACAAAGATGGCTAGACCACTCAATCCTATGTCGGCGTTACACCTCGATGCATTGAGTGGCATATGACTAGCTCGGTCTATCCTTAACATGTCTCTGGGTGTAACGCCAATATCATAGGGACGCCATTGGTCAATATTCATTTTGAGTGGTCTAGCCTTGTCCGTCATATGAGCGGTATCGCTTAGTAAAAAGTGATAGATAGACCACCGATCGACTGCCCGCGCGTTACGCTTTTTTGCTCAGTATGCCTTGTCTACGGTTAACATGTCTCTGAACAGCACTGAGCCAAATACAAAAGATGGTGTCGTCACTTCGCTCTGAATGACACTCTGTTTATGATAATAAATATATTATTATTATGTCTATGATTTTGCGCTCTCGCCAAAAATTAAACTGTCAAATACGCTCTCGCCAAGAATTCTGTCATTTTTATAAAATTTTGTAATATTACCTTTTTGTCTTTTTTAATACCAAATTAAATAGCATTCCCAATTTGGCAATCAGTCTGGAGGTAATGCTCATACTCAGGCTATTTGATTGGTATTTGATAGGGTAGGTGTGAATGTGTGAAATAAAAACAGCCAAATAGGGAATATTCAAAAACCTTTATTTTTATTCGGTTCAGTATAGAAAGTAGGAAGAAAACTGCAAAATTATTACATCTCTTACAAAATATTGACTCCAAAATTAGGGACATTACCTACTCAAATTCTACGTTTATAAATTATCTTACATACAAAAGTAGCTTTTGTTCTTAGTCTTTAATTTTATAAACTCTAATTCAAGCAGGAGAGTCTTGGCGAAATGTTTATATTTAAGTACCTTAGCCTAACTTGTACATACAGTTTTTCATGTAATGGAGTAAGCCGCACGTAGGCTACTGATTATGATAAAAGTATGGGCTGTAAAAGGATCAGATTCACTCATGAGGTAGGAATGTCTAGAAATAATAGAATTGTTTGATAAATACGTGACTTATATAATGGTTTAAGGTTTATTTTACTTCTTAACAAATTTGTTCCATTTTTTGCGCTTTCGTCTCAACATCTTTGTGTCTTTTCATATCACTCCTCTTCTCTCCAATATCTTTCCGATTACTTCATTCCATCTCTGTCTTCCTTTTTTTTTTGTTTTTCAATATTTTTGCTTCTAACCTTTCTATTTTTGCTTTCATCCGATGTAAATGACCCCACCAACTCAGCTGCCTCTGTCCTGTAAAGTCCAATCTGTATTAGTATAAGTAATGAAGCTTAAAATAGGACAAAACCTCGCAATTTTTACAGAATGGATCGATTTGCTTAAAAATTTGAGAATAAGTAGTGGACAGTCCAAGGATCAAAATCTATATCATGCCAAAAGGCGCTTTTACCATGGGGGTGGTTGCCACCCCATCTCGGGGGTGGGGATTTTTATTATATTTTGACCGCAAGAGTTGGTACAAACATTCATTATAATCAAAAAACGTCCTATACATTTTTTTGATAAAATTAATAGTTTTCGATTTATTCGCTATCGAAAGTGTTAGTTTTATATCGAAAACTCAATGTTTTTAATCAGTTTTCTGCTAATAACTCAAAAAGTTTTCGTTTTATTAAAACAACTTTACTTTACAATAATGTACCTTGTGAAAAAATAAACAAAACCGTTTTTTTCTATTTTCTTTAAGACCAATAGTAATCGAGCTATACTTTATTATATGTTGGCTCTTCTTCGTCAAATGCTAAATATTGTACTTTCAAAGTCAAAGAACGGGAAAACTATGCATTTTTCGAGGATAACTTGTTGAAACTAATTTAAAGTATTTAAAAATATGTATATTCAGAAATAAAAAAATCTCTAGCTATAAAAATTAAGTGACATAATGAAAAGAAAGTCAGTCCCTATTTTTCCAGCAAAAAAGTGATCGTAAGCAACCCCTAATCACCACCGTAATTAAAATTTTTCATTGACCTGATTTGGTTTTCTTGACTTCTGTATTGTTAATAAGTTCTAGAAGTTTGATCGGCTTAGAATGATTAGTTTTAAAAAAATGGACTTATAAGCGAATATCGAGTTTTTGTAATTTGGTAAACAATGCCCTTTTCTTCAGAATAGAAAGATTAGCATCAGAGATACGAAAATATATTTAAACATGAAATTGTAGCTTATTTAATTCCCAAGAACATGGTTAGCAAAAAGTTTTTTTACGGCAAAAATTGAGTGAGCTATTGACAATTAAAACTTGTAATATCATGCAAAAACCACCTTTACCAACCCTTTCAATGCCACCTGTTTTTGTGACTGACAAAAGGATTTAATATTAATTGCCTTTTAGATCTTGTAAAAACCTACAAAATTCTTTGTTAGTGAACAAAAAATAAAAAAGTTACGGTTAAAAATCAATATATTTTTTGAAAAAACAAAGAAGAAATTCATTTGGAAGCATAATAATGTAAGTTAGCGGTGTTTTTAGTCATTGGCCTTATTTATTCTTCTTTATTTATATATTATTAATAGATTCTAGAAGTTTGACTGGCTTAGAATGATTAGTTTTAAAAAAACTGAAGTTTAAAGCGAATAACGAATGTTTGCAATTTGCTAAAAAATGCCATTTTCTTCGGAACAGAAAGATTAGCATCAGAGATACGAAAAAAAGTTTAAATATAAAATTGTAGGTAATTTAATTCCCAACAATTTGGTTTGATAAAATTTGTTCTACGGCAAAAATTGAGTGAATCGTAAATGATATACTATACTAACTATACTATATATACTATACTAACTATATATATATACTATACTAACTATACTATATATACTATACTAACTAATTGGTCCAAATGCAGGCAAGTTTACTCCACTGTTATTAAATTTTGACACTAATGACATTTATGAAATTTTGGCACTTCTGTCATTTTATAGGTTAATTAAGTCTGTGGGCGATTTTTTGTGTTTTCTGCATTATTCCTTTAATTTTTAGATTTTTAGTCTGCTTTTATATAAAAACAGTTCTTTTTAGAACTCTTTAGCGATGTGTTAGTATAATATAATATGTATGGATTATCATCGAAAGCTGATATGATCAACGAAAAAAAGAAGTAGAATTTGGTGACTTGTCTAGTAACTTTCTTGGGTGTGAATCTGTCTTTTTAGTTTACTCCTCTTGGTTAAAAAATCAACTATAGTAAACTAACACACGATAGCGAATAAATCAAAAACTATTAATTTTATCAAAAAAATGTATAGAACATTTTTTGCTTAGAATGAATGTTTTTATCAACTTTTGCAGTCAAAACATAATAAAAAATTTCCAACCCCTATGGTAAAAGCGCCTGTCGGCATGATATAGATTTTGATCCATGGACTATCCACTACTTATTCTCAAATTTTCAAGCAAATTGATCCATTCTGTAAAAATTGAGAGGTGAAAAGCTTTGGTTCCTGGACTATATTCTCAGTTCGTTCCTGAATTTGTGTTCCTTATTTTGTGAATTTTGGTAACTCTTCTTATAAACTTTATCTTTATAGCTTGTTCCAAAAGTCAGAGCAGTTCCAAAAATGATTCGCTGCCAAAAGTCAGAAGAGGACTATAAACTGCTTTGAAAACTTTCATTTTTGTATTCTCTGATATTTCTTTTACGCATATAAATTTTTTGTTCATTTTATGATACAGTTGTAGTGTTTTCTCTACTCTGCCATTGACTTCTGCTTCTAGAGATCATTTTTCTTCTATTATTAGTCTAAAATTTATGTAAAAGTTTTAACTTGTTCTATTTGTGTTCCTTCCATTTCTGTATTAAGTACTTCTTAATTTTATATTAAGTTCTCCTGTCTGCATAACTTTTGTTTTGTTGATATTTTTATCTTCATTCTGTTTTAGTAAGTACTTCTTTCCATATCCCCTCAGTTTTCTAGCAAATACTCCTTCCTTGATTTCTATTCTTTGCAGATTTCTATACTCTACGTTCAGCTTTTACTTCTTGTTGTTCATTTCTTAATAATTTCGTCCATAAATATTAGAAAGAGTGTTAAGCTAAGTGCTCCTCGCACATAGGGCTTTTCATTCACAGTCATTTGTTTCGAGCTTCTGTCATGTGTCACATAATATTAATTTAACTACGTCGTACGTTATTGGTATGTACCAATGATACAAACCAAAGACGTATGACGTAGATATATTAATATTATGTGACACATGACAGAAGCTCGAAACAAATGACAATCGATGAAAAGCCCTATTGAACTATTACGAACTACGACATTGTTGTTCTCATTTTATATTCTTGTATCATTCTGAGTAACATGTCCATTCATTTTTCTCTTAGTATTTTCCCTAGTTTCTGTCTTGGTACTTTATCGAAGGCTTTTTCTAGGTCAAGAAATGCTACGTACCTATATTTTCTTTTTCGCTTGCAGCACTTTTTCTGTTATCTGTTTTAAAATAAATTTAGGATTCTGTATACTCTTAGCACTTCTAAATTCACTTTGTGCTTCGTCTAATTTGTTCCGTGATTATTCTTAATCGTTTGTTTATTATTTTTTTCTAAGAGTTTCATACATGTACAGAGTAACGTCAATCCTCGGTAGTTATTATATTCTCTCATATCTCCTTTTTTGTATATTATGGGTACTATTAGTGGCATTTTCCTATCTTCCGGGATATTTTCTTTTTTTCATATTGTAGTCATTATTTTTAGTAATATTTCGTTGCATTGGAGTAACAAAGTTCTATCTGCCTCAGGTGCCATTTTTAGTTATGACTGTTTAAAGGTTCTATGTTACTTATGTATTTATTTTACTATTATCGCCACCTGTATGTGTTAACAAAGTAAATTAAAAAAATAATGTATTCTTATTAACTGTAAAAGTTTTCTTCAATAGTTAATACAAAGAAGGTTTGATTTGAGAAATGATTAAAACTTATTTAATAAAGGTTTATCTTCCACATATACACTCATTTAAAAATTATTATAGGAATAAAACAACTTCAAGTTATTTGATAAAGTCTTATTGTTAACTTATAAACACTTTTAGTTCTTGCAGATAGGACCTTGTGTACTTAGTTGACTGTTTTTTATTTCAGTTAGAACCTTGTTAACTTATCAACATTTAAAATTCTCTCAAATAGAACCTTGTAACTTAGGTATTTCAGCCACCTGTTAATACACGTCGGTGCTAGTATCATATCAAGGTGAAGAACATAAAATAGAACCAAGTTACATAAAAATCTCAGTTTAGACAAAAATTTCAGATAGAACCTTCTTATTTGTTGTCTTTTGCTATATTCTTCCAGTTTATCTCCGAATTTTCCCAATAATGTCTATTTGCTGCTGTTACTAATATTTTTACCTATTTTCTTTCATTTTTATAGTTATTGTAATTCTCGTTTGTTTTATATTTTGGATATTGTTTCCGTGCTTCTTTTTCATCTTTACTTACTTTTCTTATTTCTTCGGACCACCACGATGTCTGTTTCTTTGCTTTGCTTTCACATACTTCCTTAGCTGCCCCAGTAGTAGATCCTTATAGTTGTTGCATAAATATGTTGTTTATAGTACATTAATCCCTTCTGTTTCTTTTATTGTTATTTTTCTTTTTTGTAAGTTTTTCGTTTATTTTTTATCGTCTCTTTTTTCAGTTTTTCCTTTTCTGCACTTGCCTTTTTCTTCTTTTTATCTCTTCTCATATCTTAGTTACCGATTTTTTTTGTAGATATTATGGCACTATACATTGATATGTTAAAAATATTATGTAAAACAACCCCACGAGTAAATATGTTCCTTGTAAAGTTATCAATAGCCTACCAACAATAATGAGGCTATGGCGTATAGATTTATTTTACATTAATGTTTTCATTGCAAATTCGTCAATGTACTAACAGTAAGTAGCAGAATTTACACAAATTATTAAAAATAAAAACAAGTAAGCAATAAAGAGTTCTTTAGGAAAAGCATTTAAAAATCTAAAACATTCACTACGATGACTTCCAAACATAAGTCCTGAGATAAGCTTGAATGTCATGTAGATTTTAGGAATGTTCAGATGGATGATTTTGAGTCCCTTATAAATCTCAGGTTATGGTTCATTGATGACAATACCTTTTTCGAGTTTCCTACAATTCAGAATTTCTTGTTTTCTTTTTGTTGAAGTTTTATCTATGTGTCATCTATACATAGTCCAGGGCGCATCTGTTTTGAGATGGACGTTGAGAGGTGACTCATATTTTTTGCAGAAATTGCTTGGAATTAACTCATATAATAATAATTGAGTTATCCTCCCACTCAAAAAGGTCCGGAACATTGTTTAAATAATCAAAATGTCAAAAAATTAGGGAAAAATTCGATTTTTTTCTTCGTTTTTTGATTATAACTTTAAAGTATTCACTTCCGAGAAAAGTTGCACTGACATAAAAGTTATTATTATTATTATTATTATACATAAACAAGGGCAGAGGGACAAGTCCCTATTATGCCCAAAAACAAAGAAATTACATAAGTAACCTACTAGTAAATACAATAAAAAAAAACAACAACAACAAAAAAAAAGATACAATTTGGGTTTACATAAAAAAATATTTTAACTATAATAGAAAACTGTCAAGTCTGTTTTTAAATGTGTTGGTAGAGGGGGCTGAGACAATGTTATCATCCAGGTTATTCCAAATATCGAAAACTCTATTTGGTAAAAAATTCTGTCTTGGTCTCGTACAAAAGTTCTCTTTTTTCAGTTTAAATTGGTGACCTCTAAGGCGTTCATCTTGATTGATTGTAAAAATTTCGTCGAGATTTCCGAAATTAAATTTTAATATTTTAAATGTGGTTATTAAGTCGCCGCGTTGTCGGCGAAGTCCAAAAGAAGTTAGGTGGGCCATACTGAGCCTTTCTTCATAGGAAGGTCTTCTCAGTCCCAATGGAATTCGAGTGGCTTTTCTTTGGACGTTTTCCAACAAAATTTTGTCTCGAACCAAATCAGGATACCACGTTGGGCCAGCATATTCAAGAATCGGTCTTATGTAAATAGTGTAAAGTTTACAGAATGACTGCATTGAAGCTCTCGAAAAACACCTCCGAATAAGATATAGTCTGGAGTTCGCACGTTTACAAATAGACTGAATATGGTCGGACCACGTTAGGCTGCTGTTTACAATAACACCGAGGTCGTTATACGAGAACACTGAATCTAATGGTTGTCCGTTAACGAAGTACGGCACAAGTGGATTGTTTTTACCAATTCTAAGCACTACACATTTTTCTGTGTTTAAGGGTAGTAACCATTGGGAACACCAAGTAAAAATAGAGTCCAAGTCTCTTTGGAGGGCTAACTGGTTTGTGATAGGATTGGCATATATTTTTGTGTCATCAGCATATAACGATATTTTACTTGAAACATAGGAAGGAACATCGCTGGTTGTGATGTTGAAATGAAACATAGTTGCGCAATGAAATTTACTATAATATAGGATTGGTTAAAAATTTTGAAAATTGTCACCCTTGTTGAAAAATAACAATAATTGCGAAAAAAAAACATAAAAAACAAGTATTTGCATTTTACATTTTTCAACCATTTATACTACACTTAAAACGTTCATATTTTACCCAGAAAAACGCTATAATCTAATAAAACAATACTGTCAATTTCATTAATATCGGTTCAATAGATTTTGCAAAATAAATTTTGCAATGCAGCTTTCGCAAAAAAATTCATTTTTTCAAAATGTTGCAGGACTGAACACAAAGCAGATAGCAAGTTGAATTTTTTTTTATATATAGAAGAGTACTCTACCTTTCATGTGCAATTTGCAAAATTAAAATCGGTTAACTACCGCGGCGCCAGGAATTTTTTTAAATGAACATTAATTTTTGGTGCTACGCGCAGGACAGCGGTGTTCGATTCACACAAGCTGATTTCCACCAAAATTTCTTTCAATTTTTATCTAATATATTATTTTCTTATTCTATATTTTGTTGTATTTTAATATTTTAATTCCACAAAAATCAAACTAATTTGATTACTGTTTGTGAAATATTGTTTAAACAATTGCATATGTTTAAAAATAATAAACTTTTATTCTCTAAGTTAAAATATATGAACAAAGAAAGTTTTTGCTAAAAAATGTAATTTTAAAGGACCAAGTATGTGTTTTTATTTTGCAATAAACAAATTTATTTATTTATATCAAAATGTACTAAAAATTAAAATTTATCAATCATTATCAAAGATCATTGGAATGCCCAATCAGAGCAAACGTATCCACTGTCCTGCGCGTAGCACCAAAAATTAATGTTTATTTAAAGAAATTTTTGACGTTGCGGTACTTAACCGATTTTAATTTTGCAAATAGCAAACGAAAGGTACAGTAATCTTCTATAAGTAGGAAAAAAATTCAACTTACTGTCTGCTTTATTTGAAAAATGATTTGAAAAAATGATTTTCTTTTGCGAAAGCTGGATTGCAAAATTTATTTTGCAAAATCTATTAAACCGATCTTAATGAAATTTACAGTTTGTTTTACTGTATCATCAGGGCCGCCCAGAGCCAGGCCGGGCCCCGGGGATGAGACCCGGCCGGGCCCCCCCCCCAAACCCAGTTGAACGAAAATTCCCAAAAATCTGATAACTCATAAACTGGGATATGTAATAGTGAACACTCATGCTATTGACACAGGAAGGAAGAAAATTAAAACAGTTTTAACAATTAAATTTTGTTTTTAATTATTTACAATAGAACTGTTAGTTACAACATAACTTTTCTTGCTTTCATATCCGCAAAGTTTTGGATCACGTGGTCGAAATCAAGAGTTTTTGCAAGTCTCGACTCTATGCTTAACAGTTTCAAATCAGATAATCGTTGTTGACCTCTCTTCGGATAATCGTTGATCTCTCGGACTGAGCAACGGATACTGGTAGGCAACAGAATATGCGAAGAGCAATGCACACATTGGGGAAAAGATTTGTCACATTAAGGGACACGAGCTTGTTCAAAAGTTTTGCTGGTTTCAGCGACGTATCTGAGATGTTTGATTTACTAACAGTTTTCAAGTACTTAAATCATTTCATCAACTAGATCCCTGCTTACATCTGAATTGTACTCTTCGGCGAATCTTACACAACTTTCTGAGATCGTATTCTCGTCCATTTCGTTATACTTCCATAAAAATGAAAATTTCATTTCGATTTCTCTCAGTGCTGTGAACCTCGTTTTCAGGTTGGCCACCAAAACATCAATTATTGTGTAAAAAACTTCTGTTTTGAAGCGTTCTTCCGGGGATAAATTTAACATTACATCTTCTGTAGCTGTTTCATCGTGAAAATTTCATAATTTCATAATTAAAACCGCAAGCAAATTCAATCTGTTGTAAAATATTTTAATAAAAGGAATTTTTTTAAATTTGCTAACGGCCGGGCCCGGGCCCCCTTGGGCCCCGGGGATTTTGCCCCCCCTGCCCCCCCTCTGGTCGGGCCTGTGTATCATAAAGTTTTTTGGGTGAAATATGAAGGACCTAAGTGTAGCATAAATGGCTGAAAAAAGTAAAATGCGAATACATGTTTTTTTTATGTTTTTTTCGCAATTATTGCTATTTTGAAAAAAGGGTGACAATTTTTAAAATTTGTAACTAATCCTCTATTGTACGAAATTTAATTACGCAACTTTTATGTCATTACAACTTTTCTCGAAAATGAATACTTTTAAAGTTATCATCAAAAAACGAAGTAAAAAATCGAAATTTTTCCTTAATTTTTTGACATTTTGATTATTTAAACAATGTTGCGGACCTTTTTGAGTGGGAGGATAACTCAAATATTATAATATGAGTTATTTTCAAGCAATTTCTGCAAAAAAATATGAGTCACCTCTCAACATCCAAATGTACTAATATTTTTACAGATGCGCCCTGGTCTAACATTATTTGTATTCATACCATCTCCTAATAAAGCTCCCCAGAATGAGCAAAGGGACCTTTGTATTGTTCTTGTATCATCATCATCAGGGCTTTTCATTCAGGGTGGAATGTTTGCCGCTCTACTTTAGAGCTCTCTGATTCGCTATTGCGGTGAATCACTCCGCATTCCACTTTTATGTTGTGAAAGTTTGTTGTATGACTTGGCTTTCGTTACAGTTTTCTTCCACTCATTTCGATATGTGCTTAGCTCTCTCCAGTTTCTCACTTCCAGAATTTTGGTATCTCTCATGACCTGGTCCTCCCATCTCTCTTTGGGTCTTCCGCTTGGTCTTTCGATTTCTGGTTTCCATCTGGTGATCTTCTTAATCAGTAGGTCGTTTTTCCTTCTCTCTATGTGTCTCAGCCATCTCAGCCTCTGTGCTTTAATAAATCTAACTGTATCTTCTCCCTTCATTATGTCTCTTAGTTCATGGTTCATTCTTCTTCTCATTTCTCCGTTGTCCATTCTAATCGGGCCCATAATCCGTCTAAGAATTTTCCTTTCGAATATTCTCAATTTTTCTTTATCTTTTTCCGTCAGGCACATTGTCTCAGCTGGGTACGTAACTACTGGTCTGATTGCAACTCTGTATATTTTCAGTTTTGTATTTCTGGATAAGTTCTTGTCCTTCATAAGCCTATGATATCTCCAGTATGTTTTGTTGTCTGCTAGTATTCGTTCCGTTACTTCTTCACTTCTCTTGTTTTGGCCATTCACTATTACTCAAAAATATTTAAATTGTTGGACTCTTTCAAAAGTGTAGTTTTCTATTTTGATTTCTCTCGTCTTGTTATCTTCTCTTCTAGAGCAGATATTTTGTTTTTCCGTCGTTAATTTCTAGACTTCTTTTCCAGCTTCTTTTAATCTTTCCTTGTCTCTTTCCATAAGAACTAAATCATCTGCATAAGCAACTATTTGTGTTGAAGAGTGGGCTATAGTTCCTTTAATTTGACAGGGAATCGCCTTGTCGCACTCCTGTTTCTATTGCAATTGATTTTGTGCTACCTTCTTCTGTTGTTACTTTAGCTCGAGAGCCATCCATGGTCATTTTTGTTAATCTGATTAATTTTGCTGGTATATTTTGATTTTTCATTTCAATAAATAATAATTTATTTCTTCCAATACAGTCAACGGCTTGTCTTAAGTCTACGAAGAGGATGTGGAGTTCTATCTTGTGTTCGTGGCATTTTTCGATTGTTTGTGTAACTATGTGGATCGCATCTGTAGTGGATCTGCCTTCTCTGAATCCTTGCTGGTAGCCCCTTAATTTTTTTCTCTGTGAATTGAGTTTTTGTTTAATGAGGGCTGTTAGAATTTTGATCTTGTAGATATTGTTCTTGTATAGGATCGGATTATTACCACCTGAAGTCACTCTTTGTCCACGTAGGGGTAATTATCGTCATGATCTTCTTCTTTTATGCCATTCGGTTGTTATACATAAATGGGGCCTGATCTTCTTTTTTTGCTGTTATACAATATGGTTCTCTGATCGTTCTTCTTTAAGTGCCTTCTCCGCGACGAAGGTTGGCACTTTTTTTATTTTCTTTAAGACCAATAGTAATTGAGCTATATCTTATTATATGTTGGCTCTTCTTCGTCAAATGCTAAATATTGTAGTTTCAAAGTCAAAGGACGGGAAAACTATGTATTTTTCGAGGATAACTTGTTGAAACTAATTTAAAGTATTTAAAAATATGTATCTCCAGAAATAAAAAAAATCTCTAGCTAAAACAATTAAGTGACTTATAATGAAAAGAATGCCAGTCCCTATTTTTCAGCAAAAAAGTGATCGTAAACAACCCCCTAATCACCACCCTAATTAAAATTTGTCATTAATCTGATTTGGTTTTCTTGATTTATGTATTGTTAATAGGTTCTATGTAGAAATTTGATCGGCTTAGAATGACCAGTTTTTAAAAAAATGGAGTTAAAAGCGAATAACGAGTTTTTGTAGTTTGGTAAAAAATGCCCTTTTCTTCACAATAGAAAGATTAGCATCAGAGATACGAAAAAATATTAAAATATGAAATTGTAGCTTATTACTTAATTTCCAAGAACTTGGTTTGCAAAAAAATTTTTTACGGCAAAAATTAAGTGAGCTATCGACAATTAAAACTTCTATCATGCAAAAACCACCTTTACCAACCCTTTCAATGCCACCTCTTTTTGTGACTGACAATGTTAAAACGATTTAATATTAATAGCCTTATAGATCTTGTAAAAACCTACAAAATTCTTTTTTAACGAACTTTCTAAGATAAAAAATAAAAAAGTTACGGTTAAATAAAAAAATATGAAAAAACATTTTTTAAGAAACGCTTTTCTTTAGTTATGAGTGACTAAAATTTAAATTATTATAAAAAAAAATCAACTAAAAAGCAAAAAATAAAAAAAATCAAACTCGAAGGATTATTCGAACAAAGACAGTCTTCAAAAAAAATGAAAATATCTAACACATTCGTTAAAGAAAAGCGCGGGGCGCTATCCTCAAACCGTTTATTCGATGAAGACGTGCCCCGCGCTTTTCTTTAACGAATGTGTTAGATATTTTCATTTTTTTAACGAATGTTTTTGTTCGAATAATCCTTCGAGTTTGATTTTTTTATTTTTTGCTTTTTAGTTGATTTTTTTATAATAGTTTAAATTTTAGTCACTCATAACTAAAGAAAAGCGTTTCTTAAAAAATGTTTTTTTATATTTTTTTATTTTTTACTTTTTAGTCTTACACTTTTCAAACACTAAAATAAATCGTCATGTTTAAAAAAAGGATGTAAGTATATGACAGATACATTTTTTGCATTTATTTCAATTTTTGATACATACATTGTACATTTTCTGTAATTTCTTCATACATTTCCTTAATCAAAATCATTATTTACACCTATTACAGTTTTCGCAGTCTTTCCATCACTTTTAATACTTTACTATTGCACGGTGTAGACCCTGTTAATTTCTCGCAATGCAGTTCTTCGATGCGCAAGCCGTCTAAAGGTACGTATCCATACAAGGGTAAACCTCGCTTGGTATAGTAGCTCCACATAGTGGATACGTCGGTGATCGCCGCTCGGCGCTTACCCTCTTCGATTCAACCGGTTTGCGGTTTATATGTAGAGGAGCGCATGCCGTATCCATTTGAGTAGCTACACCGAGCGGGGTTCACCCTTGTATGGATACGTACCTTATGATCGCAATCGGCTCAATGCAACATAAGCTTTGCAGGCTTTTAAGCCTGTCCTTACGCACTTTCAGGCCCAAGTTCACGACAGCGTAGTCAACAGTCGAACCTTACGTTTTATGGACAGTCGAAGTCCACGACAATACTAACGGCAGCATTTGTCTCTCTGCGGTGCCATAACTTTTTTTTCGCTGAAAACTGGATAGAAATCGAACAGAAACTGGATAAATTTTAAACTTTATTGTTTATGTATGAAGCATAAAGAAAGTGAAAATAATGTATAGTTCATATAATTAGCTACAATCAGTAAAAGTTTCAAGTTTCTACATTGTAAAAACAAGAGAATTTAAGCATTTTCCATTAAAATCGTTTTTTTTTTTATTTAAACAATTCATAAACACAAAAAAAACATTTTGATCGACTATTCGTGTATTGTTCCCACAAATGCATATGTCTACAAAATTTCATTCATTTGCATTGAAGAAAAGGCAGTCAAATTAACGTCTAAAGATTTGACGCAAACGATTAAACTAAATAAAAGCGTTTAAAAATCAATATTTTTTTGAAAAAAAAAGAAGAAATCCAATTGGAAGCATAATAATGTAAGTTAGCAGTGTTTTTAGTCATTGGCCTTATTATTTCTTCTTTATTTATGTATTATTAATAGATTCTAGAAGTTTGACTGGCTTAGAATGATTAGTTTTAAAAAACTGGTATTTAAAGCGAATAACGAATGTTTGCAATTTGGTAAAAAATGCCATTTTCTTCAGAATAGAAAAATTAGCATCAGAGATACGAAAAAATGTTTCAATATGAAATTGTAGGTAATTTAATTCCCAAGAACTTGGTCTGATAAAATTTTTTCTACGGCAAAAATTAAGTGAATTGTAAATGAGTATACCATCGAAAAACATTGATTTTTTAGATACAAAACTAACACTTTCGATAGCGAATAAATTAAAAACTATTAATTTTATCAAAAAAATGTATAGAACTTTTTTTTCTTAGAATGAATGTTTTTATTAACTTTTGCGGTCAAAATATAATAAAAAATTTCCACCCCCGAGATGGGGTGGCAAGCACCCCCATAGTAAAAGTGCCTGTCGGCGTCATATAGATTTTGATCCATGGACTATCGACTACTTATTCTCAAATTTTCAAGCAAATTGATCCATTCTGTAAAAATTGCGAGGTGAAAAGCTTTGATTCCTGGACTATTATTTTTTAGAATTTTTTTTCTTATCAAAATTTAATTTTAAAGGTTTTAACAAAACTTTTACAAAAATTTTAATAAGATTTTTTATAAAAATTAGCAATGTTTACAAAAAATGTTCAATTGTTGCTGTAGCAGAAAAATTCCTTTATTGTTCGGTTCATATTTTAATTAATTTAGTTGTTGTGGTTTGGACCATTGCTAGTCTGAGGTTGATTTCTGAGCAGCAATCACCATTATTGGTTACCGGGAAGTCCAAATATACAAATATGTCTACTACTTCGAAATTCGCCACTTGGTGTACGTTAGATAGATTATTAATATGTGTCCTGTCTACGATCATTATTTTTATTTTTCCAGTGTTGATCTGAAGTCCGAATCCTTTTCTTATCGACTTCATTCGCTATTAGTATTAGTGTGTCATCTGCGCATCGCAGGTTACTGATCTTTCTGCCTCCTACAGTGATTCTTCCATCTCATTCGTCTATTACCACATTATATTATGTTGTATAATAATGGTGATAGTATACAACCCTGTCTAGTTCCTTTCTTTGTTTTGAACGCATTTGAATAAATTCCGTGTATTTTAACTTTGGCTGAGTTTTTATGATACAGATTTCTTGTTAGGTTAACTACCTAGATGATAAAGTACTCCCATGTGTTCCATTATACTTTAGAGGGGATCACATTTAACTGAATCGAAAGCCTTTGTGTAACGTTTAAACTGCATTTACTTTCACATCTTCGGAATTTGTGAGTCAAAAAAGCAAGTAATATCGGCAAAAAATGGATAGTTTGATTTTTTCCAGAATATATCTTCAAAAACGGAGTATGGTCATTGGATAAAATGCCGTAAATTATATTGAATTAATAAGAAACTACATTAAAATAAAAATAAAACATTTTTTGAGAAATAAAACGTGTCTAGCCGGCAAATAGACGTCACCGTGTCCTTCTCAATTCTGATGAACAAATTCAGCGGTTTCTTATGGATTTTTGGTTGCTGATTATGAATTTCGAGGGTGGATTTCGATCTGAGTGGTCGAAAAATTGTTCTAAACAATTTAATTGTTTATAAGGCGCTGGCTCATAAACTAAAAGAGATACAAAAAAATGTTTCAAATAAAATTTGTTCCTTAATAAAAACGAAGAAAATGTCGTTTACTAAACTCAAATCCAATAATTAGAACTCAAGATATTGGAAAATTAGTGCACAATGCAAATTGGAAATTGCAAAATAAGTATTTTTCGAAGCTTTATCGATCGTAACTCGGCTTCTACGCATGCAAATGAGCCTTAGAAGATTCCATTTTAAAGCTTAATTAATAGGCTTCCAAACAAAGTTTGTTAAATTACTTTGTCTTCATTTGTTTTAAAGTTATACCCGTTTGAAGTTACAATTTTCTTAAAAATTGGACATTAATTTGTTTATAAGGGTTTCAAGCAAATTTGAGCCATAAACATTTATACTTTAATTAACAATAATGATAGAAGAACTCAAAAGGAACAATTTTAGCTTATGAAAATGTTCGTAAGTTTATTCTTGACCAAGATATTGATATTTTAATGACGCTCTATGAGGAGCAAGATCGGCTCATGCTCACAGCGTAAAGGTTCACGTGCTAACTTCTCCATGCAAATTATAATTTCTATGTATATATACGTTATCTTCATTTTTCAAGATCCTAATAAAATTTTATATAATTCTTATATTAAATCATCATACTGTACCTCGTATAACCTTTCATTCCATTTACTTTGTCTTCTATTTTTTGTACTAAATGAGAAAAAAAAAACATTAAAAACTAATATTTCAGAAATATAACTAAAAAGTCAGCTAATATTAGAAGGAAAGGCTGCAAATATGGGCTGGTCTTGTAATATGGGCTAGGTGGGTTTCACAGCTATTCATTGCAGATATCTACATTTTAACTATTGCAAACGGTATTTGACGAAGTTAAACTATCACCGTAGCGATGGCCCCACAGTGGTAGATATTTCCCAGTTTATAAAAATTGTTTGTCGGTTGGTGTGAGTGTCAAAACTTTTTCGGGTAAGTTGATAAATTCCAGTATGTATTTAAAAATAAATACGAATTTCAAAAAACATCTGTGTCACGTTGAAGCTCTCTTATTAGTCTTTGATATATGCTAATGAGTTTTCTTCAAATTGTCTGCTTTTAGACCTAACTTCTTTTGTTGTGCAAAGCAAGCGTGTTTACAATATGGGCTATGCCTCTGTTTTCATTATGGGCTAGTGGCCCATATTTAGAACA
This sequence comes from Diabrotica virgifera virgifera, assembly GCF_917563875.1. Classification (NCBI taxonomy): domain Eukaryota; kingdom Metazoa; phylum Arthropoda; class Insecta; order Coleoptera; family Chrysomelidae; genus Diabrotica; species Diabrotica virgifera. The sequence continues at coordinate 15,032,731 of NC_065449.1, forward strand.
ATGTAAAACATACTTCAATTGTTTCAGGATGTCAAAACAACAGCTGAAAGAAGCTAAAAAAAGAAAAAAAATGGGATGAGAGAGATATGGAACGTGCAATTATAGCTGTCAGTCAGCACGAAATGGGTACGCTGAAAGCTGCAAAAATGTTGAATGTCCCACGTTCTACGTTGCAACGTTCTGCAAGAAAACTTGAACTAAAGCCAATTGAAGCTGCTCAAATAAAGTTAGGGCGTAAAGCTGTCTTAGGGAATGATCTTAAGGACGAGTTAGTTCGTTATATTTTGGAAATGGAAGCTAAATTTCATGGATTAACCAGAAAAGATCTTAGGAGGATGGCGTACGTCTTAACTTCCAGGAACAATATCAAACATCCATTTGGAGGTAATACGACAGGCAGAGCCTGGCTGAGGCTTTTCCTACAATGCCATAAAGAGCTATCAGTACGACGACCAACGGGTACATCATATTCACGAGCAAGAGGCTTTAACAAAGAGAATGTCGCATCCTTCTTCAATGTTCTGGAAAAAGAATATGACAAGCAAATAGTTTTAGCCTATGAGTTATTTGATGTATTTTTTGTATTTTAGATATTAAAATATATTTGTCACGCACTTATCTCATTTCACACAAATTTAAGACACTTTTTCGGGGTAGCCCATATTTAGGATCATTATTCAAACGACGCAAAAGTACAATTTTTCATTATTTGTACATTTAAAACAGTTATATATTTTTTAATCAATTTGGACTTTGGGCAGGTTATAATTAACTAAATGTAGGTATTCTTACGTACCTTTGGAAATAAAATAGAATTTTTATTCTTTTTTTACAAAGAAAAACAAAATGGGTTGCCCATATTTGCATCCTTTCCTCTATTTATTAAGAATAGGCAAGGCCTCCTGAGCAAAATAATGTAACACGAGAGCAGTTGATCGGTGTCTTTACCGCGATATTACTTGACTGTGAGCCGATCTTGCACCTCATAGCGCGCCATTAAAATATCGATATCTTGGCCAAAAATAAACTTTCGAACATTTTTATAAGCTCAAATTGTTCCTTTTGAGTTTTTCTATCATCATTGTTAATTAAAATATAAGTGTTTATGGCTCAAATTTGTTTGAAATCCTTATAAACAAATTAATGTACAATTTTTTTAAGAAAATTATACATTCAAACGGGTATAACTTTAAAACAAATGAAGATCAAGTAATTTAACAAACTCTGTTTGGAATCCTATTAATGAAGCTTTAAAATGAGACCTACTAAGGCTCATTTTCATGCGTAGAAGCCGAGTTACGATCGATAAAGCTTCGAAAAATACTTATTTTGCAATTTCCAATTTGCATTGTGCACTAATATTCCAATATCTTGAGTTCTAATTATTGGATTTGAGTTTAGTAAACGATGTTTTCTTCGTTTTTATTAAGGAACAAATTTTATTTGAAACATTTTTTTGTATCTCTTTTAGTTTATGAGCCAGAGCCTTATAAACAATTAAATTGTTTAGAACAATTTTTCGACCACTCGGATCGAAATCCACCCTCTAAATTCGTAATCAGCAGCCAAAAATCCATAATAAACCGTTGTTTGTCCATCAGAATTAAAAACGACACGATGACCCCTCTGGCGCCTAGACTATTACCTTTTCACTCCTAGACTGAGATCTTATCATTTTACCATCGTATTAATCCCTTCCTATTTAACCAAAAATAAAAATACAGCATTGATTTTGTATGTTTTAAACAAAAATACAATTTATTTTAATAAGTCGGTAAGTACATATATTTACAAATAAAAACGTTTTAATATAAACTTACAGTACAAAAAAAAAAACAACAAATCTTTAAAACCTAACCTAAAAATATTTCGAGCAGTTTCTACAACTGGTAGTACATGGACGATTTGCAATAAACAATACTTGCTGCAATGCTTTGTTTTAAAAAATAATTCTTTACTGGATTTAATATCAGTTATTTCTTAAAATTAGTGTCTTAAGTCTAATAGTCTTTTAACGTAAAAAATCAACAACCTAGCGTCTTCATAAGACTTGTTTACACAGTTTGCCGAAGGGCGTAGTGTATATATAGTAAAATTTGCATTTTCTTAGTGCCGCAATAGATATTTCCAAATTTTGTAAATAAAAAACTGATCTATAGGTCTGAAAATTTATAAACTAGTATCTAAGTTTACTAATTTACGAAAGAATACACGAAAATTACGTAAAAATTACGCTGAATTGATAATCTAATATAGGGTAGGGTAGAAGCTATTGGGTCAGCAAGAGAAAAAAATTTAATATTACTAATACTTCAAAGCAGTTAGGGAAAATCGTTGTAAATTATTGTTTATGTTATAGAAGTACGCGATTGGCGAACTTGTCCAAAAAAGCACTATTTCATGTACAATTCTGCGGAGTTACGTAGGAGCTAACATAGAATGTGAAAAGCACTATTTCAGAGGGAAAAATCAACTCATTTATATGAGAATTAATTATTAATCTAAATAAAACTCGTAGAAAACTCGAAAATCTTGTAGAATTTAGGGGAAGTAAGTTGAAATTTAGATAAAATGTTAGGGGGGGTAGGTTGAAATTTAGATAAAATGTTATTGTAATTACCTTTCACCTATTTTCAGTCAAAAACAGCATATAAGAGAGGAAAATCAATTTATTTACATAACAATCACGTAATAATTTAAAGAAAACTCGCCGAAAACTCGAAAATCACGTAAAATTTCGGGTAAATAAGTTGAAAGTCACATAAAATGTAGTGTTTTAAATCAACAAACAGCATTTAAGAGAAGAATATCAATTTATTTACATAATGTTCACGTAATATTAAAGAAATCTCGAATATCACGTACAATTTGGATAAAACTAAGATGTAGTTTACATAGAATATTACTGGTAATGTCTTTCAGCGATTTTTGATCAAAAAGCACTCTTTCAGAGAGAAAATCAACTTTTTTACATAATAATCACGTAGTCATTTATAGAAAACTCAAAAATTATGTAAAATTTGGACGCAATTAAGTGTAAATTAACATAGAATATTATTGCAAATGCCTTTTAATGATTTTAGGTCAAAAAGCATCATGTCAGAGACGAAAACCAACTCATTTACAGCATAATAATCACGTAGTCATTTAAAGAAAACTCAAAAATTATGTATAATTTGGATGCAGTTAAGTGAAAATTCACTTAGAATATTATTGCAAATGTCTTTCAGTGATTTTAGGTCAGAAAGCACCATGTCAGAGAAGAAATTCAACTCATTTACATAATAATCACGTAATTATTTAAAAAAGACTCGTACAGATCTCGAAAATCATGTAAAATTTTAGGGCAAATATGGTTGAAATTCATATCAAATGGTATTGTAATTACCTTTCACCTATTTTCAGTAAAAAACAGCATATAAGAGAGGAAAATCAATTTATTTACATAACAATCACGTAAAACTTTAAAGAAAACTCGCCGAAAACTCGAAAATTATTTAAAATTTCGGGTAAATAAGTTTAAAATCACATAAAATGTATTTTGGAAATGTCCTTTACTGTTTTAAATAAAAAAAAACAGCATTTAAGAGAAGAATATCAATTTATCTACATAATGTTCACGTAACAAATTAAAGAAATCTCGAATATCACGTACAATTTGGATAAAACTAAGATGGAGTTTACATAGAATATTACTGTAAATGTCTTTCAGTGATTTTAGATCAAAAAGCACTCTTTTAGAGAGAAAATCAACTTTTTTACATAATAATCACGTAGTCGTTTAAATAAAACTCAAAAATTATGTAAAATTTGGATGCAATTAAGTGGAAATTAACAAAGAATATTATTGCAAATGCCTTTCAATGATTTTAGGTCAGAAAGCATCATGTCAGAGACGAAAATCAACTCATTTACATAATAATTACGTACTCATTTAAAGAAAACTCAAAAATTATGTATAATTTGGATGCAATTAAGTGGAAATTCACTTAGAATATTATTGCAAATGCCTTTCCGTGATTTTAGGTCAGAAAGCACCGAAATTCAACTCATTTACAAAATAATCACGTAATTATTTAAAGAAGACTCGTACAGATCTCGAAAATCATGTAAAAATTTAGGGCAAATATGGTTGAAATTCACATCAAATGGTATTGTAAATGCCTTTCAACTATTTTAAATATAAAAAAACTTACTTACGTAATAATCACGTAATAATTTAAAGAAAACTCTAATATCACGTACAATTTGAATGAAATTACGTTGGAATTTACATAAAATATTATCGTAAAGGCCTTTCAGCGTTTTTGGATCAAAAAGCACTTTTTAGAGAGAAAAATCAACTTATTTACATAATGATCACGTTAACGCTTAAAGAAAACTCAAAAATTATGTACAATTTGGACACAATTGAGTGGGAATTATAGAATGTTATTGCAACTGCTTTAAATTTTCAGATACAAAATTTCAACAATTTTACATAATTAGCCTAAAACATGTAAAATATGTGCATAGCTACGTAAATTTCATGTAGAAACTTATAAAAAAAAAAACAAAAAAAAATATATATATTTTTGCAATTTACGCGTCAAAAGCACTATTTAAAAAAGAAAAATCATCTTACTATGTGATAAAGAAAAATTTTACATGAAAAACAATATTTACGAAGGAATAATTAACGAATTTACGTAATAATTATGTAAAAACCTGCCACACGTAAAAATACTAATACTTGGCGGAAATAGTGGGCTAAGGATACGGATAACTACATAGGGCATACCAAGTTTTTGACGTTTATGACACTGCTGGGAGACATTGTATAGTTTTTTAGTTGTATTTTCCGAACATTTTGTTGTTAATTTTGTGTAGTTTTTAGTTGCAGAAGTACTCGAACGACTTTATTTAGCTTTAAGCAGTCAATAAATAAACATGAGTGAATGTTTAGCGTAGGTACCATAGTTATTTAGCATTTTTATAGGACATTTTATAGTCTTGAACCATTGTTTCTGTCTCTCAGATGATCACTTATTTAGTTCAGTTTTATGCTTAAAATGTAGCACTGATGGTAACCGATAAAACTGAACTTTACCACGGTTACTTCGCATTCGACACTTCAATACACAACAGAAATGAGGCATATTATCTTTTTAAATTAATTCGTCCAGTGAAAATGTTAAATTAATCCTTGTACAAAACAAAATTACAAGGAAACGTAACTTAAATTATCTAAAAAACATTAAGAACTAACAGAATAACATTTATGTTTGCCTCCCAGCCCCCATATTGATTTAATTTTGACAGCATGTTGGAATGCCCTATAGGGCTTTTCATTCGCAGTCATTTGTTTCGAGCTTCTGTCAAATATCGTATAATCCGTGTATATTAACGTATACACAGATTATACAACGTCTGACAAGCTCGAAACAAATGACAATCGATGAAAAGCCCTATTCCACAAAATCAACTGAAAAGCTATTCAAAATCAGTGTTTTACTACAAAATTTGAAAAGATCATTAAGTCACCGCTTTAATTAATTAATTACAGTGGGTGGTCAAACTATTAGGGCAACTTGCTAAAATGAACGTCTATTATAATTCAAATATTGGAAATACATATTCTTAAACGAGAATAGGTACAAACTCAGTATTTCTTCACTTACTAATTGCATCTTGTAGCTCCAATAATTTAATCGCCCACTGTATATCGAAGTATTAACCTAATTAAGATACGGTTTTGCTTATAAATTATTGTATGACTGATTCTGCGTTACATCCTTTCGCTACATCACAATTAAATCTCACTAATTGAACACTCTATTACGCCTAATGTGATCATCAACTAAGCGGCTCAATATTTACGAAGACCCAGGAATACAAAGGAGTCAGCTTCTTCGTAATTAGCTTGAATTTTAAACTGTTCAATCCGTCTTTGTCGTATTTTTGTTGGCCTTGTTTAAGGATCTCGTACCTACAAATAGAGAGAAGATTAATCGATGGATTCTACTAATATTTGATGAGTATTGATTGTAAGAACAAAGTTAAATTAAACTTGCCTAAGTTTCATAAAAAAAAGTTCGTTGAAAATACTAATGAATGAATTAAAAAGAAAAGGACATTTGAAGTATGTAAAACACATTTAGAATTTAACCTACGTCAAATTCTAAAATAAACCCCTACAAAAGAGAGATCTCACTGTTCAAAAAATAGAACACAATTTTTTTCATCAAAATTTAAAATTTTTCAAAAGTTTCTAAAAACGTCATAAAAAAGACAACACAAAACACATTAAAAGTTTTCGTGAAGGTAAGGTGCAAGCATCCATCCATCTGGATAGAGTTGAGGCAACAGGCAGAATGATAACAGCGCTTTCACATCAGGGCGGTTTGCCAACGTCGACGTCGCGGTCTACCTGAAAAACCCAACCGACGCAGTTCAAGTTAACATAAAAACAAATGCAACCGCTCAACATGCGTACACATGCAACCGCAAGTTTACCAGCGTTTAATCAGGTAAATCGCGGCATAACTATGCTAGCTTTTAAATGGTTTTTCAAAAAATGAAAACTGATAATGTTTTCCTATTCTAACCTGGCTGCACCGTACTGATGATGACTAAATAATCAGAAATACGTATTTACGTCTGCTTCCATCTTATATATCATTGTTTGTTTATGTCCATCCATTCGTCTTCTTTAATGGCTCTATCTCTCATGATGTGCCGTACATTTTCTTCCCAGGCAACTGAAGGCCTTCCCCTTCTTCTTCGTTGTTGTGGTATGTAATATAAAGCTTTCTTTGGCCATCTATCTTCATTCATTCATTTCACGTGACCATACTACACTAGTTGTCTCATTTCAATTCTATCTTCAGTGGAATATACAGTATTTTTGTCCTCCTTTTAATATCTTCATTCCTGATGTAATCTTTTTGGATATACCACACGCTCTCCTTAGATACTTCTATTCTTTTTTATCTTTTTTCGTGAGCTGCCAAACTTCTGCTCCATAAGTCATAATAGGATCTACCAAGATTCGATAGTTTGTCAATTTCGGTGTTTGTCTAATATCTTTAGACCTGTGGCGACACGTTTCAATTATTATTTTACTATTTTTTTAATTGCTAATTTTAAATATTAACTTTCTTTTCTAAACGAAAATAATATGGGCCATTTAAGATTCACATGTGTCGCGCTCCTAAATACAAAACCATATGCATAACGGGCCTGTTAAATTTTAAGAAACGAAATTATTCAGTATTCAGATAAAATGCCTTCTCAGCTTTTAAAACACCAGATGTTGATGGCCTGTTCAAATTATGTATGGGAAACGCAAATTCCAAAATAGATTACGGGACGATAAAGGGCCAGCCTCCTTATGTCAATAAATCAGTCTTCAACTTCTTTAAAAACCACAGAAATGTAAAACTAATGTTTTTAGTTCATCCACAGGCAGTCTGACACAAACCCACGTCCCGCAAAGAATAACAAACCCTCTTACGAGATATAAGCACGCCTTTTTAACCAAAAATAAATAAATATATTATTGTTCGTTGTCTTACACTTATTTTAATTTCATTTAATTGATTCCGTAAACCACCAACGGAACAGACGAAAGTAGATAGCTTAGAATGTTTACCACTTTTTTTCCTGCTGCATTCTGTTTTCGATGTCTCTTTTGGTAGTGCCTTCGGTAGATATTATACATACGAGATATTTATATTCTTGACATGTTGTTGTGGTTCTAATTTTCAACTCTGGATCTTCTTCATCATCCCCTATTTTAAGATGCTCTGTCTTTGACATTCTAAACATATAGTCCATGTCTTCCTCATCATCCGCGACGACTACCTGATCATCTGCGAGAAACAAAGTTGTCAGTTTGGGTATAATATGTTCTGCTATTTGTATTGCTTTTGTTTCTATATCCGGCATAAAAAGGATTGCTATTACGGGTGACAGTGGTGAACCCATCGGTGCTTCTTTAACTGGTTTGTACCTCTGGTTCTTGTAGATGAAATAGGTGTTAATTAAGCAATGCCTCGTCAAGTTGTGTGTATTCTGTGGTATTAGATACTTTCTGCGTATACTTGGTAACGATTCTACTATAACTAGAGCATTGGTTAACTTCTATTTACCGGAACATTGGTGAATATTGAAACTACATCTAAGCTAACTAACAAGTGTCCAGACTCGAGAGTAATGTCCTTTATTCGGTCAATAAAATGGCTTACGTTCTTGACGTAAGAGCCTTCCTCAAACCGCATAAACAAACTTCCTGCGAATAAACAAACGACTACGAGTCCGTTGTAGAGATCTACCACATGTAATGTTTGTGTTCCATGATGTAGACGCTAGGTGGCAGCAACAGCTATAGATGTCGCAAAATATAAGTGCATAAAATAAAATGCATAAAATAAATTGCAAAAATAAAATAGGTATAGCTTTGGATGGGAAAAATATTATGAAAAATTTTGATGCCTTCCTCTGCGTATGATTGTTTCTGGTTAGCCAGAAATTTTGCCAGTAGTCTAGCTTTTTCTCCAAAATTTCCTTGAAAAATTCTTTAAAACCAATATCTCACTCGAATTACTTTCTCGAATTTGAGAAATGCCTGAAAAAATATCACTGATATCGCATTAAACATTACTTATCACTTACCGAGTCGAGCTAGGCGTATCCTTCTTGTGCGTTAACATTGTGTACCGAGCTATCGTGACGGGATATCTGGAAATGTGAAGATGGTGGTACCTAATCCGATTGGACATGTCGTCATCTTCTCCGCCCCATCCCCAGAACGAATTCGAAAAGCCGTTTAATAATTTAAAATGTTCTGTGCTAATAGCTGAGACTCCACCAAATATTGCTGGATACGGTAACCTAAAACAATTTTTATTAAATGCTGAGCTTGGTACTTGGAGAAAAGTGTTTTTTCAAATATGTTTTGTCCGGTATATCGAAGTCTATTTCCGGAAAACCAATACATGCAGTAAAACGCGGCAACACTGTAATGCTGTAAATTGTATGTGCAGATAGTAAGTTACTATAACTGCTATAACTCCACCTGGGACAATTGATGGGTGTATTGGGAACTTATCAGCTGTCATTGTCGGTCCGAAGACCGGATAAAGGAGACGGGAGTATTCAGACTAGGTTAGCACCCTGTCTGAGGACTATCATACTTACATACATCAGAGCTCATAGAAGCAAATATGTGCCTCTGATAAACAAGTAATTGGACTTCGTAAGTCTTAGGTTTTCACCCAAAGTAATCGAAAGTAGAACTGGAAGACGATATTTGAATTTTACGTGTAACTTTGCGTGGATTGATATACGAATTTACTAATTTTGAGTCATTTTTACTAAACTTTGACATTTGTCACCTCATTTGTCATTCTACCCGGTATAATGGCGGAGGAGTTATATTGGCGGTCGTTCGGACCGACATAAAAATTGCTTAGGTCAAATATCTCACCTTTAGTACCGTCCTTGGATTATAAGCTTTCATTTGGCACCTCATTTATCATTCTAGCTGGTATAATGATGGAGGAGTTATATTCGCGGTCGTACGGACCGACGGACAGACCGCCTAGGTCAAATATCTCACCTTTAGTACCATCCTTGGATTATCAGCTTTCATTTGACACCTAATTTGTCATTCTCATGGTATAATGACGGAGGGGTTATATTCGCGGTCGTACGGACCGACGGAAAGACAGACTAGGTCAAATATCTCACCTTCAGTACCATCCTTGGATTATAAGCTTTTATTTGACACCTCATTTATCATTCAAGCTGGTATAATGATGGAGAGTTATGTTCGCGGTCGGAGGGACCGACACACAGACCGCCTAAGTCAAATATCTCACCTTTAGTACCCTCCTTGGATTATAAGCTTTTATTTGACACCTCATTTGTCATTCTACCTGGTATAATGACGGAGGAGCTATATTCGCGGTCGTACGGACCGACGGAAAGACAGCCTAGGTCAAATATCTCACCTTTAGTACCATCCTTGGATTATAAGCTTTCATTTGACACCTCATTTGTCATTCTACCTGGTATAATGATGGAGGAGTTATATTCGCGGTCGGACAGACCGACGGACAGACCGCCAAGGTCAAATATCTCACCTTTAGTACCATCCTTGGATTATCAGCTTTCATTTGACACCTCATTTGTCATTCTACCTGGTATAATGATGGAGGAGTTATATTCGCGGTCGGACAGACCGACGGACAGACCGCCAAGGTCAAATATCTCACCTTTAGTACCATCCTTGGATTATCAGCTTTCATTTGACACCTCATTTGTCATTCTAGCTGGTATATTGACGGAGGAGTTGTGATTACAGACAGACGGACGGACAGACGGACGTGGATAATACAAAGTTTTCACACTTTTTCAAAATTGGGTGAAAGCAACAGGACAGATCTACTGAAGAGGGCCAATGCAAGTAACCGGACAACGCAACAGTGAAAAAAAGAGAATATTAAGGATAACCACTTGCAACATCAAATCCTGAACACAAGAGAAGAGGAACTCACTAAACAAATCACTGATGCACAGATAGAGATGTGTGCTACCCAAGAAAAAATAAAAAAGGGAAGAAGTCAAACCATGTTACACGATTACCTAATGGTATACAACGACGAACCAAAGAAAATAAGAGCTAAGGAATTAGTCGCTATATTCATCAACAGAAATAAATAAGGAATGAAAGAAGATAATACGTATTAAAAAGAATTTGAAGATGGTGTTATCCCTTTCTTTTTTATGTGTTTGGCTATTTTAGTTGATATTTTGTCTGTACATATAGGTAATCGAGAAAAAGGTGCTGGGTTTTTTCTCTGATGCAAAAATGAAAAATGACTGATACTCGGTTACATATAAGTACAGGCAAAATATCAACTAAAATAGCCAAGCACATAAATAAGAAAGAAATAGCACCAGTTTTCAAGAAACACAATAATTTAAGTAAATACCTATATTAGGAAGAACAAACGCCAAAAGAAAAACTTACACACTACATAGTGGTATATACAAACTTAAATGTGATAACTGTCCAAAACCTCACATCGGTCAAACTGGCAGAACCTTTAGTAAACAGAACACAAAAGGGCTTTCAATAATAGAAAAACAGATTCTACGTACAGTAAAACCTCGATACAACGGACTAATTGGGGGGACGGAATGTCCGTTAAAGCCGAAAGTCCGTTATATAAAAATAGGTTTAAAATCAATCAATTTTTTTTTAAATATCGCCTGCTGTATTTATATACAGTGTACAAATCTGTAATTGAACAAGGAATCAAGTTTTTTTTTGCTACCTTTTTACTTTTCTACTTCATCTATAAACTTTCTGCAATATACTCGTTTGGTTGCCAAAATTATTCACTGATCCCTGGGTTGAATAAACGATGTATTTTTTTGGCAAAAACATAGAAGTTGCCATCTTCTAAATGTTGAATATTTTCAATGGTGTAAGCAGGAGCGCTGTCTAAAATCAATAAAAATTTCACCTCTTTCGGCGGTATTTCCCGTTTCTTCTCTTGAAATTTTCTCACATGCAGGTACAAATTAATATCTGTGATGAACCATGCCTTATTAGAGCTATAATATGAAACGGGCAGATAATGCATTATATCTTTGACAGCTCTAGGTTTACGAGATTTGCCAACAATTATAGCAGTCAATCCAAGCGATCCATCGGTGTTAGCACAAAGCAGTGCCGAGAACCTATCCTTGCTGATTTTTCTTCCAGAATTCGGTTTTCAATTTTTTTTACATTTGATAGGATTTTTTGTCCGTTATATCCGAAGTCCGTTAAATAGAGGTCCGTTCTATTGAGGTTTTACTGTACTCACTTCATTTTCTAGATCATAATCATCCTTTTAATGCCAATTTCAAATTCTCCATTCTCAAAATAAAGGTCTTAAGCTATCCTTATTAGAATGTATGGAAATTAATAAATTAAAAAATACGGATATAATTCTGAATGACCAACTTGAGACAAACAAGACCTCCTCCTCAACTTATTCGGTTCAAGTGTAGACCAATAGCATAGTATATAGAGGTTCCACAGTAAAATCACTCCTCTGTCGGCGCTTTGATCTCAAGAAGTAATACCGTCAATACGCAATTGGTAATTCACCAGTGGTTGATGCGGGTTTTCCCTGTTAAAATCCGTACGTTTCTATGCGACTTACAATGCTAGAGTGGGGCAAAAGCGACTGCCAACATTGCGCGGTCGCCATGCGCGACTACAGACTTTACTTCCAATTTTTCGGAGAGTGGTTCTACTGTCCCTCTTTATACTGTGCCAATAGTAAAAACGCATCACTTGACTTGAGAAAGGCACTTTGCCGAAACAGGTGTAGTGTCATTAATTTGTAATAAGTTTTGTCGAAGTATTGAAAACAAAAGTGTTCAGTGTTTTGTTAGATAAAATGAACTTGACTCATAATGCAAGGAAAGATAGATGGCAGAAGAAGCATCGGAAGAAGACGAATTTCATGGCTGAAGAACCTGAGAGAATGGTTTGGATGCAGCTCAAAACAATTATTTAGAGCTACTGCCTCAAAAGTTAAAATAGCTATGATGATTGCCAACCTCCGTAGCGGAGATGGCACCTGAAGAAGAAGAAGAAGCAAATGAACTTCCATCATGTAACGGTGGAATCACTTACAGGAAAGAATGTCTTATCATATTTGTTTTCCTCAACTCAAAATAATTAGTGCGATTGGACTCATGAAGGAAACATTTTTAAATTTTATTTTGTAGAGCAGTGTAATTAATCGGTTCAAAAAATGGCAACCTCGGTCGAGGTAGAAAAAATATCGCGGCTGAGGAATTCACATTGAAGGTGTGGAATTCACATCAGATTTCTATTCCCAGAAGCACTAAATAAACTAAAGATCAAGGTAATTAATTGTCGACATTCTAAAAAGACATGGCACTTGAAGAAAAAGACATTAAAAAGTCATTATGCGACAAAGCATTACCTGAATGTAAAGGTAAAGTAAAGCCGAAATACTCCGTGGTGTTTGCATAAATTTCTAGTCATCCTACATACTTATTCACCAAATTAAATAGGAGTTCACTGGGGGAAGTATGCAGGGTCGGCCCCTGGGGTGGACGAACCCGACAGGGAAATTTTTAGGGGCGACAAATTATTGTAGAGAACAGCCAATTTTTGAAAATTTCAGGGCTATTGACAGTCGCAAAAGAACTAGCATGAAAGTTATAAAATGAGACACCAAAAATCGAAGGCACAACAAAACAAACAAAGAGGAAAGTGGAAACAAAATTAGGTTATGAGGCTGAAAATGAAAGTGTGAATTAGGTTATGAAAGAAAAGCGCCACCAGTCAGTCCAGGGTTTTTAACACATGATTCACACTTAAATTCAAAGGATATAGGTGGATGATGAATATCCAAAGGAAGTAGGACTATCTCTGCTGTTGATATCTTAGCTTCGCCATCGTCCATGAAAATCAGATCCAGCAAATTGTTGGGTGCATTTTTAACGGAGTTGACTTGATAAAGGTTATGGTACGAGCATGAAGCTGAAAGAATCTGTATGGATTCAACTTCACGAGGTGAAGCTCCTGTCAAAGGGGTACCCACTGAAGACATTCCATCCCTGGACCAGTTACAGTAAGGAAGGTTAAATTCCCCCAGGATACAAAGCTTGTGATCTGGATTTTCATCCGATAGTTTCTCCACATTCTCTGTAAACTCCCAATATTTCTCTAGTTCACTCCGCGGTGGAAAATAAGCAGTAGCAATGATGATCTTATTGCTTCCAACTTCAATTTTAACAAACAAATGTTCAACACTGTGACTTACTAACAAAACTGTGCTAGATATTGTTTTACGGACAGCTATAAGCACCCAACCTCCACGAGAAAAAATGCTTGTTGATAAAGATCTATCCTTTCGGTGAAAATGAAAGATGTTGTAGTTAAACATTTGTAGTTCAGAATTGTTAATGTCACTAGTCAACCATGATTCATTAAGCACTACAATGTCATATTGTGAGTATGATATATTCTCATAGAGTAGACTGAGTTTTGTTCGCAAACCTCTGACGTTCTGAAAATAAACAGGTATTGACGAAGTGGCTTGAACTTTTAATGCTGTATACCATTTACATATTTTAGAATAAGGTTTGGTTCACCATTACGCTGCCTTTCTTTAAGTTCTGTTTTCAGATAATTAACCTCTGCACGTTGTTCGTTAGTTACTTCTTCTGCTAACGCTTCTATCGAGTCTTTTTTTGTTCCTCAAGATTGAACGAACAATCTCAGGAGACTCAAGGGTTAGGCGTAATGATTGATGTCCATTTTTATTGCGTTTCCCAATTCTGGCTGAGCTCAGTATGTTGACTGGGGAGTCTGACAGACCCAAGAGGATGTCGTTGGCTCTAGATAAATCGTCTTGCTCATTGTTTTGGATTAAATTAAACATCATCAAGTTACATGCCCTCTTTTGCCTCTCAAACACTTCAAACATCACATTATTATGTACCACTGGTGGAGTATTCCCGGAGCCACCCTGTGTAGACAATGAGTTGGTGGAACTTTTAATAATGGAAAGATCCTTTTTAATATCATCAAATATGGAAAACTTTACGTATCTCGCCATCTAGGAAATGCCATAACAGAAAACGGAGGTACAGAGGATATTCGTATGAGGATACGAAATGCTCAACAAGCATTCAGCATGCTCAACCCTGTTTGGAGGTCTCGCGAATATACTACAAGGACAAAGATTCAAATATTCCACTCAAATCCCTTACTGGAAAGTGACAAAATCCCTTACAGAGAAACTGCAGGTCTTTGATAACAAATGTCTACGAAGAAATGTCTACGTAGAAAATTAAATAAAGTCCCGAAGATTGGAGCGGTCACACACCCCGACACAAAAGTTTAAGTATTGCAAAGACTGCCCTAGAGTGGAATTCCCAAGGAAAAATAAAAAAGAGGTCGCCCAGCACAAACTTGGAAAAGATCCATCATGGACTAGATAAGAGGTCAAGTAAGGTCTTGGAATGAGGTGAAAAAGGCTTTAGCGTCACTGGAGCTTGATGCTCCACTTAGGAGTTCAATAACATTATCAACACATCAATAAAAATACAATCGCGCTTGGCTATCGCTGAAGAGTAAGAGGGATGAATCAAGGGTCTACAAGTGGGGGGAAGGAGAGGCGCGGTCGGCGATCTTGCCCATAGCGGCAAAATCCCTAAGGCCGGGCCTGGAAGTATGCTAATGGTCTAAAAATGAATATGCAAATATTTTCTTTGAGTTTGTACCTATATTTAAAATTAATGAAACGTAAAATTACCTGAAGTCTAACATAAATGTTTGAAGATAATAATTGTTATCTGTTGCACGGTGCTAAACCGTAAAAATGTCGTTTACTGTATTGTTTTTGGAACAAAGTAAATTTAAATAAATATTGACTTTTTATTACCTAACTTCTTGATGTGTGCGTCATGAGTTGGAAAAACAAATGTATGTTGGCATTTGATACGAAATCTATCTGTTTGCCAATGTAGGCTACTAGTTTTACGGTAGCATAGATGAATTACAACATACACTGGAAAGGGTTAATTCAGTTAGTGATTAATACGGCTTGAGCCACAACTTTAAGAAGACAAAATGGATGCTGATAAGCAAAAAGCAACAATCTGCTTGACAGTTAGGGATAAACAACATACTAATTGACCATGTCCATGACCGCTGGATTCAGAGCAAACTTTGGAACCAACGATCACCTCCAAACAATAAAACAACTCATCGAAAAATCCATAGAGTATAACAAGCCCTTAGTTTTAGCATTGGTAGATTTCCACAAAACATTCGACTCCGTAGAACTCGACAGTGTTATAGAAGCACTAAACGAGAGCCGCATTGATAGCCGATATTCGAGGCTAATAATGTAATATATATAAAAATGCGACAAGTTCGATACAACTACACGCTAACAGCAAACAAATAAAAATCCAAAGAGGTATCCGTCAAGGGGATACGTTGTCACCTAAACTTTTCATACCGGCTCTAGAAAAAGGGATCAAAACCCTCGAATGGGGTGATAAAGGAATAAATGTGGACGGAGAGATGCTACACCACCTAAGCTACGCAGACGATATAGTCCTGATTGCAGACGATTTGGGGAAAAAAATAGAGAAAATGTTGGAAGAACTTGGTACGGCATGTCATAAAATAGGCTTAAAAATGAATATAACAAAAACAAAATATATGACGAACTTAGTACCAAGTAAACACCTTAAAATACAAAATGAACAAATAGAACTGGTAGACAATATATATATATATATATATATATATATATATATATATATATATATATATATATATATATAAGATGTAGATCTTTGAAACACACTCAGTGAACCAAAGATCCAAGGTTATTGGTTTAACGACCACTCGTACGAAATCAAATAGATGAAATAGAGGGCGAAACACATTTCTAAGAACTGGTGTTTGGATCTTTGATTCTATTCGAAAAATTTTTCCCAGCCCGAAATGGTGGATGTGTGAATTGTTCGTAAGGGGATTTTTCCACATTCTCTATTTCATCTATTTTATATATATATATATATATATATATATATATATATATATATATATATATATATATATATATATATATATATATAACAAAGGAGCACTCGTAAGTGTAGGGTTTTATCGGTCAAGTGGGTGAAAAAAAAGACAAAGAATTCAGCTACTTCACCTATTTATTGAAGACGTTTCGTCTACTGCTCAGTAGACATCATCAGTTCATCTACAAAAAGAGTGGTATAAGAAACAACATCCAAAAGAGAGGTAAAAAAGCACTAGCGTTACCTTAAAAAGACATGTAGCAAAAGATAAGATGTACATAGTAAAAAAACCTTATCCATGAACCAACGTAATGTAAAAGTATATAACATTTAAGTGTATAGTTAATATTTAAAAAACTTTAGTACAGCCAAAGACAAGACCATGTGGTAACAGTCACATATAAAAAACAAGTGGAAAAAAGCCGGCTTGCTTTTTTAAAGTCAAGAATGAACCAAGAAAAAACCAGATTCACTTCCAAAAACTTAGTAGTATTTAAGCATACTTCATTTTAACTTTAGGTAACATCATTAAATGAGTAGAATGCTAATATGCAACTTTGAAAATTTAAAGTTAAATAGTTACCAGCAGGTCATCCTAGCCCAACGGACACACAAAAGAAAATGGAGTTTGAATTATCAGGTGTAAACTGACATCTCGCCAAGAGGCAGGCAACCTTTAAAAAATTTTTTTTTAAAGGTTGCCTGCCTCTTGGCGAGATGTCAGGGCACAAAAATTAAGGCGAGAATAGCACGAGCTAAAGCAGCATTTAACAATATGAAAAATGTCTTCCCCTAAAACTACGTCTAGTTAAATGCTACATTTTTCCGATCTAACTATATGGGGTGGAGGCCTCGATGCTGACAGAGACGCTCACGAAAAAACGCTCGAAAAAAAAACGAATCATTAGAAATGTGGGTGTACCAACGCATTCTTCGTATATCCTGGACCGAACATGTCACCAACATAGAAGTAATACACATAATCGGAAAAGAGAAAGAAATCGTGAGCAAATTAAACAAAAAAAACTTGAATATCTAGGCCACATATTGAAACACGATAAGTACCGTCTATTACAATTGATTATCCAGGGGAAAATAGACAGTAAGCGAGGGCCTGGCAGGAGAAGACATTCGTGGCTCCAAAATCTGCGGAAGTGGTTCAGGCTCACATCTAGAGTTGCACATGTTTGACTTGAATGTTTGAACTTGACTTGAGTTTGACTTAATTTCAAGTCAAACGCAAGTCTTTCTGACAAATAATTCAAGTCAAGTCAAACTGGTCAATCGTACAGGTTTAAAAATTCAAACTGTTTGTCAAACTAGTTTGACAAACAGTTTGAAAAATAATTTATTTAGTAGTTATACTTTTGTCGAGATTGACATGTTAGTTGCCAATTAAGATAAGAAAATTAATAATACAATGAGTGCCACATAAAGCTATCTTGATACAGGAAGCGATTATAATCAAAATAGGGTAAATTTTTTGAAAATGATTCCTGTATGCTTAGAATTGCTTGCTGGCAAGTTTCGTTTTATCGATATAACTTTTTTATATTTGAGTGTTACTAGATTAAAACAAAGAATTCGTTGGATAGTTTTTTTTATCATACCAAGTGTAATTTAATCTATTTTGGAAGATTTCAAATATTACGTAACGCAAGTTGGAGGAGGGGGGCATGTAAAACGTTACGGCGCGTTATACGGGGAGGGGAGAGGGGTTCGAACAGCGCGTTACGTAACATTGTTTTTTAACTTAAATAAAAAAAACTACGGAATCACAATCTCCCAACTTTTCAAATTTCGTTTATATTTTACATAGAAAATCTACATATTCAAGTAAAAAGATCTTAAAATTTGTATTAACCAGATCAAGCACAGTCCACATGTTTGCAATAAATAGTTGGGCCTTTCTTTACAACAAAAGATGAAAAGATACAGATGGGATAAAGAGGTTGTAAGAGCTTCAAAAATTGCGTTTCGTAATACTTGAATGGCCCCTTTAACAAAAATGTATGAAGGAACAACAAAATATTATATTTTTGATAGAGTAGATAATGAATTTTTTGCGACTTTGCAATGTCGTCTTAAAGAATTAGTTCACTATTTGTCATTTTATAACGCTGTTCTTTATTTTTATATAATAGAAGTATGCAGATTTTTTTCTCTTAATTTTTGCACTGGGAATACCTTCAAAATCAGACTCAATTTGATCTGGTACTTATTCTGAGCCGAAAAATATTCAAGTTCAGATATTATTTCACAAATCACACTTCAAAACGAACGTAATAAACAAGCCAAGCATATTACTTCTTAATAATATCAACTACAAACTAATTTGCAGAGTAGCAAATTCAGACCTATCCAAATAAGTCAAAACAAAAGTCGGTACGCTCTCAATTAGAATTGGAAATAAACACGTTGCGCAATATGATATTCAAACTTCAAACTGTTTGAAGAAGTTTGATTTTAAGTCAAACCTAAAGATATTACAAGTCAAGTCAAACTTTTTTACAAAAAAAGTTTGGTTTTCAAGTCAAGTCAAGTTTGTTGAATAAAATCAAACTAGTTTGACTTGATGCATCTCTACTCACATCGGTCGACCTATTCAGAAGAGCCGTAAGCAAGATCAGAATTGCCATGTTAATTGCCAACGTTCGCAACGGACAGGGCACTTGAAGAAGAAGTTTGCTTGCAGAACTTTATACTGCAACTGATAATGCAGGGTAAAATAGAGCGCAAACGCGGACCCGGAAGAAGAAGACACTCATGGCTTCAAAACTTACGCCAATGTTAAAATTGCTAAAAAACAAAATTAAAATTGCTATGATGATAGCCAACGTCTGCAACACACAAGGCACATGAAGAATAAGAAGAATGAAAGTGTACTTACTTATATTTAAAAATATCTACAGCGACGCTCATATGCCTCGGTTGTTCGGGACAAGTATACAAGTTCCGATCATCCTCAGGCAAGAGGTCTATGTCATGAAAGATAAAACAATCGAACTTTCTGCTCTTCAACGCCTCGTCGAACCCGATGTTCATCAACATGGCTCTGTTGAACGGTCCATCGCCTTCCTGCTCTACCACAAAAATAGTATAATCCAACATCTGCTTCCTTAAGAACGGATGCATGTGCTGCAGGAACAGAAGCAGATGCTCCCCTCTACATCGATATGGAATCACAATAGCTACACTTTTTAACACTTTGCAGTTGGATGGTTGCCAGTGCCCCCCGGGTTTAAGCCAAGTAAATTGTTTCTCTAGTCCTTGGACTGTGGGTACTGGTGTTCGAATGATGGGGATTCTACCAACTGAAAAACAAATACAAAGAATTTTTTAAATAGTCTTTTAGTCTTTTTTAAACAATGCTAAGACAGTTTGAAATAAATAAAGGAATACAGGTGCCTGTTGTTTCTGATAATCCGAGACAATGAACGTCGCTCTGCCGCCGTGTGCCATGAGTCATTTTTACTATCGTATAGTTCAAATTACACAAATACCCATTTTCTCTTAAATATTATATTACATACATTTTTATTGTTGAAATGTTTGTCGGATAAAAATCGGTCCGGGTCATCCGGACATCCAGGTTATCGGGGCCGACTTATCGGGGTTCCACTGTACAACTTTAGTTTACAGGTTTGTTCAAGTTCGGAAGGACAAATAATAACGAATGCACGTATTTGATACGTCAGATTAAAGTTAAAATTAAAACTGCCATAACTTTGGTTCTCGATCACCCATAGGCTTCCTGAAACGCTTAAAATTTAAGTTTTGTTGTCTATTTAATAAATCGTTGAGTTCTAGTGTTGCAGAATATTCAAACAGATGAGAGAAATCAGTGACGGTTTAAGGCACCATGGGGCCCTAGGCGGCCATAAGAAGTAGGCCCCTTTGTAGCGACCATTTACTTAAAACAAATTTACAGATATTTATGTTGTTTTGGGAAGTACCTAGTTACTCTAAAAATAAATTACGACAATGTAAAAAAGATCATTTTTCTTTTTTTTACATTTCGCAACAACTTCTCATTGATAGTCCATAGCTAATATGCCAAAGAAAAAAGGGATATTGTGTCGATATGTGATTTTGCCCTGGGTATGAGTGCCACCCCTTCGGGGGTGAAAAAACATACATTCACAATAAGTGCGAAAATGGATAAACTTATTAATTCTATGTAACTTTTGTTCTATCGAGTTTTCTCACTAAATCAATACTTTTTGAGTTATTTGCGAGTGAATATGTTCGTTTTTCAACAAAAAAAGTTTTTCGCAAATAACTCAAAAATTAAGTATTCTTAGAAAAAATATAGCGTATACAAAATTTAAAAAAATGGAATATGTATAAAGTATGTAGACCCAGTATAAGCAGAACTGGAGCTAATGAAACGTAGATTCTTATTCAACAAATTACAAATCAAATATTTCAACGTAAATAACCAAAAAATGAAGCACTTTTCGGTGAAAAATCATCACAACTTTTTTAAAGTATTAAAAAAGTTTTATTTTTGTTTTTTTTTTAACAAATTTCAAGTATCAAAATTAAGCAAGTAAAGCGTAAAATAATGTTGATTCCTTTTTTTGGCAAAAAAATCTTGAAAATATATGAAAATCTTGAAAAAACTTATAAAAAGTAGATACAGTATGTCCCTGTAAGTTGTATCCATATGGAAAACTTTTTTATTATTAATTTTACGAAAAAAAGTCATTCTTTATAAAAAGCTCTGCATGGTCCAAAACCTAAGATTCAACCATCAGAGATAAAATTTTATGAATATTATACGAGGTACATCAAAAAGTTTGAATTTCACTCAAGAGTACAGGAGCTTTATTTTTCACAATATTGAAAATTGCTATTATGAAAAGTTGTTTGGAATTAAAAACTATATTCTAATATGCAACTACATCCTTCTAATTGAATTTTTTTTTTGAAAAATTATGGATAACTAACATTATTTTCAGTTATTTCAATTCTGATAACTCTTTTATTATTAATTTTACGAAAAAAGTGATTCTTAATAAAAAGTTCTGCATGGTCTGAAACCTAAAATACAACCATCTTATGTCAAATTTTATCAATTTTATACAAGGTATGTCAAAAAATATGAATTTGGCTCAAGAGTAAAATACCTTTATTTTTCACAATATCGAAAATTGTTATTGCGAAAAGTTATTAAGAATTAAAAACCATGTTTCAGTATGTAATTACATCCTTTTTATTGAAATATTTTGAACTATAAAGGTACTTTACTTTTGTTCTAAATTTATCTTTTTTGAGACACCTCGTATAAAATTGACATAAGATGGTTGTATTTTAGGTTTTATAGTATTTTAGACCATGCAGAACTTTTTATTACGAATCACTTTTTTCGTAAAATTAATAATAAAAGAGTTATTAGAATTAAAATTACTGAAAATAATGTTAGTTATCCATAATTTTTCAAAAAAAAATTTTTTTCAATTAGAATAATGTAATTGCATATTAGAATATAGTTTTTAATTCCAAACAACTTTTCATAATAGCAATTTTCAATATTGTGAAAAATAAAGCTACTTTACTCTTGAGTCAAATTCAATCTTTTTGACATACCTCGTATAATATTCATAAAATTTGATATCTGATGATTGAATCTTGGGTTTTGGACCATGCAGAGCTTTTTATGAAGAATAACTTTTTTTCGTAAAATTAATAATAAAAAAGTTTTCCATATGGATACAACTTACAGGGACATACTGTATATTATTTATATGATCTGTAAGTTTCACCGGTTCACAGTGCTTATATTTCAAAACATTGGGATTTAAAGTAAAAACAAATTTTTTGAAATTTTGAAAAAGATGTTTTTTTTTCAAAATCTTAAACAGTAAAAAAATTGTAGGTTTTGCATTTCTGAATATTTTAAATTTTTTCTTGTTTGGAAGATAAAAATTAGTTAAGATATGACTGTTCAAAATTTGCATACCCTGGGTAGAGAATTTTTCATTAATTAAAAATTAATAAATGATAATAGTTTCTATCCTTGTGGAATCGGTACTCACCGTAGGGTCAGCAAACGTTCGGATACAATTAGCGTCTCTTTGCAAAAACAATGACGACTTTGCTAAGTAACAAGACATTTACTAAACACACACACTACCCGTTACACTAGGTACCTGATTGGAAAAATCTACTTTACCATGCCAACGGCCATTAGTTGTCGAGGCATTAAGCCAAATAAAAAAAATTGCATACACTCGTGATTAGTGACTTGTTCAAGCCCTTTCTACTACAGCCCTTTTATAAATAAGCACTTTGTACCGATAAAACTCACAGAGCATATAAACAATAAATAAGTAAAGTAGCTTGTGAAGCAGTAAGGATTAATTTCATTTGGGATGCTAATTAGGGGGTTATTTTCACCAGTTTTTTTATCCAGAAAATAGGATCAACTTTATTCTGAGCGTATCTTGCTTACTTTTTATGCTAGAATTTTTTTTAAACAAGAATAATGCTTTTTTAAACATTTAAACAAGTTAGGATGAGTTTTCCATGTAAAGTGCTTCATTTTTTTATTATTTCAAGTTAAAATATTCTATTTGGAATTTGACGAATAAAAACCTTCTTTTCTTTTGCTACAACTCGGCTTGTACTGGGTCTACAGACTGCACACATACACCATTTTTTCAATTTTTTAAAAGCTATATTTTTGCTAAGATATTTTTTCGATAAAATACTTACTTTTTGAGTTATTTGCGAAAAACCGTCTAAAAACGTGTTATTTTTTGTTGAAAAATGAAGATATTCACTTGCAAATATCCCGAAATGTATATTGACTTGATGAAAAAACTCTATTGAACAAAAGTTGCTTAGAATTAGTCAGTTTATCCACTTCCGGACGTATTTTGCCGGTATATATTTTCACCCTCGAGAAGGGTTGTACTCAACCGTGGAGCAAAAACACACATTGGCACAATATCACTTTTTTCTTTGACATGTTATCAATGCTTATACCAAATTTCATGTCAATCCAAGCTCTTGTTTCAAATGTTGTTGAGGATTCCAAAGTTTAGTCAAATAATCCTGACGGGTGATTTTAATATTGACTTTCTGAACTATGATTGCAATGAAGTAAAGAAAATAAAAAACTTACTCACTTGTTTTAATTTAAAAATGCATGTTAATGAAGCAACACGTGTCACTAAATTGTCTCAAACTCTAATATATTATTTCTGTTCTAACTTTGAGAAAGATTATGTTCAATGTATTGTATTTGACCCCAATCTGTCAGACCATAAGGCAGTTGTTGCTTCTATCAAAATTAAGAAATTTAGTAAAGGTAAAGATAGTGTAAATAAATTTAAAATTGGTCGCCTGTATAGTAAATCTAACTTTGGTAAATTTAGATTAAAGTGCGAGAGTCTTGACTGGTATTCTCTCCTATCACAATCGTCTGAGCCATTTAAATCATTTCATAATACAATATGTGAATTTTTTGAAAGGTCTTTTCCTAAACAAAAGATTAAAATTAAAAATAGAAAACCTTGGATTACAAATGGCATTAAAAATTCCTGCAAAACCATGAGATCGCTCCATTATATCAAAAAATATTACCAAGATGAATGGTTTGTTACCTATTATAATCAATATAAAAAGATATACAAAAATGTTATTAAAACTGCAAAAGAAAACTGCTACAAGCATAGAATAGAAAACTCCTCAAATGTAACTAGGGAAACTTGGTCTATAATAAATGAATTAAGGGGTAAACACAGATCAGGTAATAGTCATCACACTCCACTTCCAAATGACTGTAATGAATTTTACTGTAGCATAGCCGAAACTTTAACAGCACAGTTGAGACATGGTACAGACCCTTTGTCATATCTGAAGAAAACAGAAGTTATGTGTCCCTTCATAATTTATGATACTAATGTTGAGGAATTGAAAGAGATATTTAAATCAATCAGAAACAAAAACTCTTCGGGTTATGATGACATCTCTATAAGAGTTTTCAATAATCTACCAAACTCTGCTTTGGATGTTTTATCTATTTTAATTAATGATAGTTTTAATGCTGGCACATTTCCCGATTTCCTGAAGATAAATGTTGTAATTCCATTGCACAAGGGTGGAGATCACATAAACCCTTCCAATTACAGGCCAATTTCTCTGATACCTACGTTGGCAAAAATAATAGAGAAAATTGTTAAAGCAAGATTAATACAATTTTTAGAGGTTAACCAACTACTAAGTCCGAAACAGTTTGGTTTCCGTGGTAACACTGGCACGACCGACGCGATTTTCAGTTTTTTAGAGATAGCTTACAATAATATTAATTTAGGCGAGATGGTTGCGGCAGTGTTCTGTGATTTGACGAAGGCTTTTGACTGTGTCAATCATGGTTTGCTGCTGCAGAAGCTTAAACACTACGGAATTAAAGATAAGTCACTGAGTTGGATGGAGTCATATTTGTCGGGTAGGAGTCAGTTTGTTAGAACAGACTGTGACTCTGACTTGATGAATGTAACTTGGGTAGTGCCCCAAGGCTCGGTATTGGGACCAGTTCTGTTTTTGGTATATATAAACGATTTAGCCTACCTTGATGTATCTGCTCATTTCACCCTTTATGCAGATGATACCACTCTTATATGGCATGCTAAAGATTTGAATGTCTTACGCCAATCTGTAGGTAGGGAACTCTTAATGATTGGAAATTGGTGCACGGCGAACTTTTTGACATTAAACACTTCTAAAACCAAGCTTCTGTGTTTTAAACATGTTATGCCTGAATTACATCTGGAACTTGAACCTCAGCTGTCCGTCAGGTTTCTTGGCCTCAATATTGATCCTGACCTTAAATTTAAATCGCATATCGAAGCCTTGAATTCAAAACTTGCATCTGGATGCTATGCAATACGGTCGACTAGAAGGGAGCTTGGTTTTGCCCAAGCAAGAACTGTGTACTTTGCACTAGTAGAGTCACATCTTAGATTCGCAATTCAGTTTTGGGGAGCGTGTAGTCAGGAGCTTTTCAGTAGTGTGTTTTTGCTTCAAAAAAAGGCAGTACGCCTGTTGTGCCAGGTAAATTCTAGAGAAACGTGTAAACCTTTATTTATTAAACACAGTATCCTTACACTTGTATCTCTTTTCATTTTGGAAACGGCAAGCATTATTTTTAAGAATAAACATCTATATGAAAATAATAATCGATCTGGACGATTTGCTAGCAATTTAGCTTTGATTACACCTAGAAGCACACTAGTCAAAGACTCATTTATTTTTAACGGCATCAAAATTTTTAATAAACTACCTAGTGAAATAAAAAATTTGGAAACTATTAGAAAGTTTAGAAATTCATTAGATAGACTGCTCGCTAAGAGGGCCTATTATGATCTGACAGAATTTTTTGAGGACCATTGGAGCTGATGTATTTGTGATCTTGTGTATATATATATATTTTTTTTGTCAATTTGTTTGTCATTATTGTTTGTGATTTAGTTTTACAGCTTGTAGTTTGTTTGTTTTTTATTTTTGACAATACTACATATTTTGTAGTTGTTATATAATGTAAATGTGTTATGTGTTATATTTTATATTTAGTCATATTTTAATTTAATTTATTTATTTAAAACTCTTAAACAGTGTTTGTCAACAAGATTTTTTCTTAGACAATAAACATATATTCTCTCTCTCTCTCAAATCCAAAGGTTCTTTAAAATCCGGAGGTTTTGCAATATTTTACCATGAGTGAATGGTCTATAAGGCCCGTCGGTTTACCAAATTGATTAGAACATGGAATATAAAAATGCATTTGAAGATAACTGCTTAATTTGTCTTGAAGTCGGTTGTATTTTTCTGATATTTGACAAAAGAAAAAGCAAAACACTGAGTTTGATTGAAAATCATAAATTAACCATTTTCTTTTTTTTTTTGTCTTAGTTATCCCTATTTGATTTTTTTAACATTTTAATTTTTTTTTAAAAAGCTGCTTAAATAATTAAATGTTAATTAATGCATTTGTGTGGGATGCGGGCCCCATCAAGTGCCCGGGCCGTAGCCGGCCGCCTAGTCCGCCTAATGGTTATTCCGGCACTGAGAGAAATCATTAACGACAACGGGTGTCGGTTTACTTATGCAGCAAAAAGCTCAATTTGTAGACGGTGAAAAAAAATAGTTAAAAGCTCGGGCCACAAATCCAATAGGTAGAGATTGTTGTAGCAACATATATATAAAAGACTATATAAAAGACAATAAACCTTATCAATACTTAAAAAAAACATTGAGAAGGACATTGGGACACATCTGCGAGAATGGTATGTGAAGAATAAGGTTCAACCACGCGTTGTATCAATATTACAAAGAACTCTCTATAGCGAATTATATAAAAATACAAAGATTATACTGATCACTTTACTGGAATAAACCTCTGTAGAAAATGTTAGGTGGTCGAAGTTCCACGAATATTAATAAAAGCAGTAAAAGCACTCTACAATAATAACAAAGTATAGCTATCAAAACTAGCAGTAGAATATGCAGTACAGGGCTGCTCTACATTCCCTACCCTGTTCAAAATATTCCTGGAAAAAAACCCTGAAATCATGAAAAAGAAAGTGAGAAGGAATGGGTATACTAGTGAGAAACAAATATCTATATACCTACTCTAAATTTTGCTAACGACCAAATAGTGATCGTACAAGACGAAGATGACCTCAGTTTTATGATGAGAAAACTGGAACTGGAATATAGAAAGAATGGAATGGAAATAAACCTAAAGAAAACTGAATATCTAGCAACGGAAAATACAGAAACAAAACAGCTGGAAATAGACGAAGGTAAACTAATCAAAGGAACAGACAAGTGCAAGTATTTAGGTTTTATAACATTAAACAAAGGAACAATGGAAGAAGATATAAATATAGACTAGAACAAACAAGAGACTGCATACAAAAATTGAACGCGGTACTGTGGGATAAAAACATCGGCATAAAAACAAAAAGAAGAATATATAATACCATGACAAGTATTATACTCTCACTTATGAGTGTAAAAATTGGAGAAAATTTACACTGTGAAAACCAAAAACAAAATAAAAGCAACACAGATGGAATTCCTCAGGAGAAGCTACAGAGTAACAAGAAGAGATAGAATAAATAACATAGAGATTAGAAAAGAATGGGAATAAACTCAGATATAATAGACTACATCGAACAGAAGAGATTAACCTGGTAGGAACATGTAAGAAGAGCAGTGCCGGATTTACCACTAGGCCGACTAGCCCGCGGCCTAGGGCCGCAAGCAAAAGGGGGCCGCAGCGTTTTGTAAAAAAACTTTTCTGGTAAAAAAATGTGTAAAAAAAGCCGTGTCCGAATATGGACACGGCTTTGCACATTCTACTATGCATGATGACATCTAATGCATATGGAGAAAGATATCGTGTTGAAAAGAATCAAAAATTGACAAAGATTCTACATTGTCATCTAGTTTGGTTAGTTTTGTTTCAAATGCTAAGCTTTATATATATACAAATAATCAGTTAAAGTGGACTTTAAATTTTAAGTTGGTACCTTTTTTAATGCAATTCATATGGTTAAATCTGAACTTTAAAAGTGAACTTTAGTTTAAAGTGAACTTTAAGTTGATTATGAAACCGGGCGTTAGAATTTAACGATTTGATCAAAGATTTTGCAGCCAAAAAGGTAGAAAAGTGAGTGTTTAGAGTTTAGATATGAGATTTATTATGAGTATGGAGTGGAATTAGTGTCAATGTTAATCACTAATCCAACTTTATCCAAATTAAGAACATTACATTGACGTTTTTCAGTATAAGAGAATAATGTGACAATTTAACGATCTAACAGTGGCGACGCGTCCATGTAACCGCTGTTACCATTGGTAACAGTTACAAATCTTACAAATAAATATTTTATGACTACTACGAAATAATGCCATTTATATTTTTTACCAACAGAAATACTTGTTAATAGTACCTAATTCAGTAAATAGCCAACTAGACGCACGAAAATATTGGCGAGATATGTGAATCCATGGCACGTTATCTATAGGTTCGTTCCAAGACGACACATTTGTACGATCCCTTGAACCGCCACGAAATCGATTGGACTGTTTTAATGCGCAGAATCGCCCTTGAACGGTTTTCTTTCGATCTCGATCCGATTACCGGTACGTAACCCTCTTGGAACGAATTCGTGTACCATTTCAAGTTCGAGTTGCGCCTGAGCCATTTTCAGTGCGAGTACCACTGTACCACTAGTAGTTTGCTAGATGGTTATGGTTAAAAATTAATATTTCTAATGTCCACTTTACATCAACAATAAATTGAATAAGAAATTGACAAAGTTATTCAATACCAAATTTGTAAAATTGAAATAAAAAAGTGAAATAATTTGATGAAATAGAACAATTGGATATGTTTTATTTTGTCAATTTTCTTTTTATTCACGGCAAAATTGGATGTAGAATTGTGTTTTGTATAAGCCAAATTTGACCTTAAATAACTTTGTCAATTTCTTGTTCAATTTATTGTTGATGTAAAGTGGACTTAACATGTTCATTAAACATCACTTCAGCTTCAAAACCTTCCCCAGAATCGATATCTGACATTAAATCGTTGTCTTCTATGAAAAAAGAAAATAATAAATTATCCATTTTTATAAGATTAATTTGAAAAAAAAAAAGAATTAATAATTATTTAAACGGAAATCAAGATTCACAGGTACTAATAGCGTAAATTGTGGATTATTCTATTATTGAATCATCAGCTGATCTCATAGCAGTGACCAGTAAAAATAAAAACAATCCTAACTGCGCAAGTCAGTACAAATAGTTTCTGCTTGAAGGCATGTATCAAAAGGGCCGTTCAGTTACCGATTTCGAAGCGGTACATGGATCGCTTGGAACAACACGGTGTACGATACCAATCATCGTTCATGTTCGCTTGGAACGCATTTTTTATAATGCGCATGACGAGGGCAGTACGAAGGACGGTTTTCATGTCACTTGGAACGCGCCTTATATTATTATGCTGTTACCAATACTGGCACTGGTAAACGGTACGCAGGAGAAACCACGCTATCGGTCGGGACTAGCTCTGAAAATTTTGAAGGAGCAACGGGTCTAGAGACGGCGCGCGGGCACGCTGTGCATATCAGTAGTGTCACCATTTTGAAGATTGGTAACACGTTGGTTTAGTACCTATTACAGATTACAGTATGCGTGCATTTAAACATGGAAGAGTGTTGCTACGTATTGCGTAATTGATCAACTACTTGAAGTCATTCTACTTGTATATTATTTTAAAGAAAAAACTGATATTATTGAAAATGGAAGAATTAAAATATAAACAATAGTTTTCAAAATCTGTTCTTTTTCCTACTTGTTCATTTTTTTATGTTAATTTTATGGTAGAATAATATGTTTAGTTTGTTTATTATTTATTGTTATACCTGTTACATATACATAATTACATACATATAATTTGGGAATAGTGATTTGTTTAATTTTATCCCACAGGATTGAAAACAAAAACTTATATTTGGGCGGTTCAAAATATTTTTTTAAATAAGATTTTTTACATCTGGTTTTGGTAACACTTTAGAAAAACTCACGCGTCGCCACTGCGATCTAAAAGTTTATTTGTGGTATTCTTAATATTTTTATTTTTTAGTACCGTAGCCTATTACTGTTACAGTTCATATGTGCTTGTTCTTTTACTTATAATGTCTTTTCAACTCGGCTTTTTTTAGTCTTTTGTTGTACGTGTATCTACTTTTCCCAGGGATGAAATAAATGCTATTTAATTTTAACAATTAAGGGCATAGGCGCAAAATGTCGCCTGTCAAAATGTTCAATGTGATTTAAATGTATTCATTTTTCCGAATCCTGAGAAAACTAATAAGTATTTTTGAAAAATTTAAACGCAGAATGAAAGATTACGTTATTACCGAGGGCCAAAAGTCTCTGAAAACTTCTATAATGTTTATTTTAATAAGTAGGTGAAAAAAAGAGACAAAGAAAAGAGACACATTTAGTGTGACTTTTAATTTCAAATATATCATTCCAAAGAAACTTTTTTAACAATCTTTCATTTTTTCATTCTTTCAATCTTTCATTCTGCATTTAAATATTTCAAGAATACAGGTAGGAAAAATGAAAGAATACCCATGAACGAGCATATAAAACACGCTGTATTTTCCTGTCACCGTGTCACACAAAATATTGGCCAGCGCAAGTAGGTACATGTAATAATTATTGTTACATGTACTTGCACTGGACAATTTTCTTTGTGACACGGTGACAGGAAAATACAGCGTGTTTTATATGTTCGTTCATGGGTATTCTTTCATTTTTCCGACTGTACTTATTAGTTTTCTCAGGATTCGAAAAAAAAAATAATACATTTAAAACACATTGAACATTTTGGCAGGCAACATTTTGCGCCTATGCCCCTAACTGCAATATTAATTTATAATATAATAATTTTAGCAATATTAATAATTTTATAAATAACTGCCGTTGGTTGCCTTTTTGAATGATATATTTTCTATAAATATAGAAATTGTTGTTAGAGCTGATTTGGGGTTTTAGCCAAATTTGTAAACAAAGATTATTTAATTAGTGATTACAACATTTCAAGATGTATATTCATTTATGTTATGCTTTGTATGTTGTACCAATTTTAAAAAGCAAAATTAAAATAAACGTTATGCTTTAATTACATAATCGTGAAGTTATCGGGGGCCGCTCGGGGTAATTTGGCCTAGGGCCGCAAGTACCCTAAATCCGGCACTGCAGAAGAGAAGACCAAAATCGTTGGATAAATAGAATAACAGAGAGGGGCCCGATAGGTCGAAGAGAGGGGCCCGATAAGTCGAAGAGAAGCAGACCCTAAAGATATTTCAGAGATGAAGTGGACGAAACAATGGAAATAAGAAATCTACAGGAAAAGGATTGGCAAAACAGAAAGAACTGGAGAGAACAGTTTAGTGAAGGAACACATTGAAAACTGTGGAAATCCTTAGTATATAAATATATAGAAAATATTAGTGACATATTTTCAATTCTAGTAAACAAGACCAAGTTTTTAGCACAGCCGTAAAAATGTATATGGTCCAAACTAAAAAAGTTAACCTCAAAACTTACGAAACAACTTCCCTAATTATTTTCTCAACCACGTCTTCAAGCATCACTCGAAATGTTCCCAACCGCACGAAGAGAACTTTTGAGTTTCTATTTTTATTTTTCGAGTTTACAAAGAGGATTTTGTTTCTCTAGTTAATTAGAGAGTGGATTTTCCGCACCTTTCGCTGAAATTGCTGGAAAACTAATAAAAACACGTCTGAGACGAGAAAACAGGATCCAGCGAAGTGTGCAACGTAATGAATAAATGGGAAATTACGAGATGGAGTCACAAATAATTTTTATGTCATACTAATTCATTATTGTGGTTTTAGTGCTTAGTTACCAACTACATAATAGTATATAAAACGTTATTCCCGTGCGGGAATAAAGGGTTCTTTATGACCCGCAGAGGCATAAAGACAAAAAAAGAATTTAATAATTAAATTATTATAGCTAATTATTATAGCTACAGTCGGAAAAATGAAAGAATACCCATGAATGATCACATCAATCACATATTATTCAAATTATTATTAATAATCTCTCTTAGTCGAGGAAATGAACATTTTGGCTCGCAATTTTTTCGTCCACCATGGATTTACTTGAAATTTTCACAGAATGTAGGGAATAGTCCAAGGATCATTTTCTATATCATGCCGCTGTACGCTAAAACCTTGGGGGTGGTTGCCACCCCATCTCGGGGGTGGGAATTTTTTATTACATTTTAACCATGTAAATAGATGTAAAAAGTAATTTTAAGAAAAAAATGGTTTTTACATTTTCTTCGTAAAACTAATATTTTTTGAGTTATTCGCGCTTGAAAGTAACAGTTTTTCGTCGAAAAAATCGACTTTTTTAGAGGGTTTTTTGAGAATACCTCGAAAAATATGCATTTAATGAAAAAAAACTGCAAATAACAAAATTGTACCTTTTAGTAACACAAACTAAATTCTTTTTCTATAATATCTTTAAGACCAATACAAACCAAGATACCGCATGTTAAAAGTTAGCTTTTCTCGTCAAATGCATAATTTTTCGAGGAAAGCTTGCATTATATTTTTTCAGGTATACAATTAAACCTTTCAAATATTAATAATAAATAAAATAACATAACAATAAAATTTCTAACATGAAAATAGAGCGACTTATGATAAAAAAAAGTCGTTACCTGCTTTTCTCTACGAAAAAATCAGTGAAAATAACCCCCTAACTACCCTCCTAATTAAAAATTGGTCTTTACCTTTCTGTAATTCCTTGTATATTTGTATTGTCAATACACCCAAGAAGTTTGACCTATTTAAAAGGCCTGATTTCATAAAAATTAAAGTTTAAAGAAAAATTGATTTTTTGCAATTTCGTATTTTTTACCTTTTACTTCCAAATATCTCCAAAAATACTGGAAATACGAATAAAAAGATAGACTACTAAATTGTAGCTTTTTAATAACTAAAATTATATTGTGCATAGGTTTTCATTACAGTGAATAGTTAGCGAGATATAGCCGTTTAAAACCTCTATTTACGAGCAAACACCCCCTTATTCGTGCCCTTTAAACCCACCCCAATTAAAAAGTAAGGGATCTAACGGAATTTAATTTACACAGTCTTATAGTTGTTCAAAAATCCTACAAAATCATTTTTGAGAAAACTTTTTATCGCCAAAAATGAAGGAACTACGTTTATAAAACGAATTTTTTTTTTTCGAAATATTCGAATAGTCTGCTCATGGAACATTTTCAATGCATGTATAATACAACAGAACTGGTTCGTACACTGGAAGATGACTTAAAAACTATTTGTATTTGTACTTCTACATAATATTTGTAAATTGGTATGTTTGTGTAAATAAATGTTTTTGTAATTCTTTAATTCTACTTTTTTTTCTGTATAGATCTATTAAATTATCTACTTATAAAAATTGTAATGTTCTTAAGGGTGGTTTTTAAGGGTTGATATATAAGGATATTATATCCTTAAGCATAAAACAATCATTATTTTTAGCCAATCAAAACCAAATTTTACCCATATTAAAGTTTACAATGTTTTTATATAATTTTTGACAATAAGGGGTAGTTTACACCCCTAAAAATAATCGACGCCCTTGAGCATGTTATAGAATATGAAGTACAGGGTGAGATCCTAATCCCAAATTTTTATGTAAATCGATGCAAGCCGAAATTATTCTTTTAGGATAAGTAATTTTTTATAGCTCCAACAACGGTGGGTTTAAGGGTTGAAATATTATGATATTGTAAAATGTAGAACCTATTGGCAATTTAATTTATCTGTTTTGTCCCTTGTTCAGTGTTTAGTTAGATGTTAATTTAAGTTTGCCACCAAAATTATTTATTAATAAAATGACATTTGGGGATACCTTCTTTTTATTGACGAAATGCCCCTGAGGATGCTCTTGTGAGCGAAAGTATACTTGGGCAAGATTTAATTAAATTCAGTGCTCGATATCTGCCTTTTGACTTTAAAATTTATTTATTCGAGCATTCAACCATTTCCTAATTTATTTATTTATTCAATTAATTATTGTCAATGTGCTAATTACATAAGTTAAAAAAAACAACGGTCTAAATTGAAATAAGCCCCGAATACTCATCAGAATCTTGAAATTGAATGTTTAAACTTCAATTTAGCCACTTGACAACCGCAAAAATAATAATGTACACATGACTTATGTCTCAAGCTTCGAAAATGCTTATTTTCGCATTTTTCAGATTTTGAATCGTTTAAAACTCGAAATCTATCAAGTTTTGAGAAAAATGACACGATCTTTTTTGTTAGGATGACTCGAAAATGCTAAAAACATATTTTCCTGGACAAAAAAGGTGATGTTTTGGAAATGTTATTAGAGAAACTATTACAAACATTACTATTTTATTATTACTAACAGCTGCACTGTTCAATTGGTAATTATACAAAGAGTCTACATTCTACCACATCCAATACTTAAATATCATGCAACCGCAGTAAATATCGGTTTTTGCCTGAAAGGAGGAAGACCTAAAGGATCGTTTAAACACAGCGATAAATCAAACAACTTATCAAGGTCAATCGAGTTGTTGCAACTTATCATTGTGTGTAAACGGTGCATCGCACAACTTATCAAAGTTGGAGTTGGGTTGAAGGTGGTATCGCATTGAATCGCAGCGTCTAAACAGCGTTTCAACTTGTCATCACAACTAGTTGCTGTGACTTGTCGTTGTGTTTAAACGATGCTTAACCCTTCGGTCCAAACCCAACTTACGGGTATTAGAGTGAGAGAACCGCAGGGCAGGAGGTATTTGACCGCTGCGCGCAATCACAACCCACCCTTTTTATTATCACTAAACGGTCTTTTCAGCGTTTTAAATTAACACTCAAGGCCCATTTCGTTGATTCAAGTTTATATAGGCAACCCAAATTACACGCCGCTAATCCTCGGTTCGGGATTTAGAAAGAATAACACGCGAAGTGTGAAGTAAAGCACAAGTATGACAAGTAAAGTAAAGTATAAATATAAATAATAAATAAAAAGTTTGTAATAGTTTCTCTAATTTGTTTTTGTACGTAGACCGCATGCCGAATCAGCTAAACTGCCGTAGATCGCATATCAGACGGTAGACCGCATACCAAACTAGAAACTCTGCCGTAGACCGCATACCGAAGTAGCACCCATGTAGCATTAAATCCGGACCCCGGAAGTGTCATAGGTTGTCGAAACGGACCCTCACGGAAACTAATTGGTGACCCCTGTTCTAGATGACAACAGTTTGTTGTGGATCGTGGTTAGTCGAGCACCGCACGACTTAAAAACCGATCGTTATCATCGAAAAAACTAATTGTCTCAATTATTTAATACAAAATTAGCTCGGAATAGCTTATTTCCAGATCAATACACCAACTTTACATACATAATAAACAAAACTTGTATTTAGGCGACACGCCTTAATAGGTACAATTTAATTACCGTCAAAATGGGAATTAACGAGTAAAGAAAAAGTATCGTTGTGGTAATGACAAGGTTTAATTGAAGTGGCCTTCGTATTGCGGTCAAAGTTAACTATGCGAGTAAAACAAAATAATTTATTTGAATAATGTGTAGGATTTTTTCCATTATTCGTTTACGTCAATGATTCATTTGTTTAATGTTTAACAATGTCGTAGATTTTATATGATAGTACAGATTTTAGACATTTTTTGGTAAGTATTTCAGTATTTGAGGAATCTGAAAATTTTTCAGGTAACTCTTCCATTATAGCCTAATACAAAAATGCTAACCTGACTGGAGGGTAGAGGTCATTTGACTCTAAAATTAACCCTCTAAATTACGGCGGGTGTAATTTCCTCACCAAAATAATCTTTTACCTGCGTTTGGAAGGGTATGCCATAATCACACAGGTATTTTCCTCACCAAAATCGAAGTGATTATTTCAGGTAGATTTTACAAAAACGCATTCAAGGGAATTATTTATCTACCTGCTCTATGATTACAGTAGGTACCTAACCTATAATAATTAATGAGTTAATAATTATGGTATTTTATTTTTAGTCACAATTGCAATTTTGGCATATTTAATATGCAATGGCATATTTAATAGAAAGTAATCGCGATAAACCTTTACTGCTATTTGAAAATTTTATTTTTTATTAAGTGAAAGTTTTATAAAATTAAAGTTTTAAAAAGTGAAGAAGTGTACTGGAGGTGTAATAAAACAATTTGTAGTGCGAAATTGTTTAATATTGGTGCAAATTTTACAATTTCTAGAAGTAGCCTACAACATAATCATGCATTTTCTTAGAAAAAATTAAAGAATTTCAGGTAGATACGTATGTTAAAATTCAAAGTTTGCATATTGCAAAACCAATCAAAGATAAAAAGGTTAAACTAAAATTGAAAAATGTAGAAAATTTATTAATAAGATATCAGTCAAATCTAATGACTAGACTGGATTTTGTAAAGTGTGTCTCTTATTATAGTAAATATTAAATAATAATTTATAGAGGAGTCAATATACAATATGTCCCTGTAGGTTGGAATCATATAAAACTTTTTTATTATTAATTTTACGAAAAAAGTTATTTTTCATAAAAAGTTCTGCATGGTCTAAATCCTAAGATTCAACCATCAGATATTTTCTTAATAACAATTTTCGATATTTTCAAATACTAAGGTACTTTACCCTTGAGCAAAATTCATATTTTTAAATACAAAGGTATATTTGATATTTGATGCATTTTAGATTCTATGTTCTATACGATGCAGAGCATTTTATGAAGAATAACTTTTTTTCGTAAAATTTATAATAAAGAAGTTTTCCATAGGTTCCAAGTTGCGCAGACATGCTGTATAAGAGCGCAAAAATTTTTTTTGAACGTTTAATATTGTTTAAGCTTGTTATTAAATGTATTTTAGGTAAGTAAGTTGTGCAGAAAAAATTTTGATGACTTTGTGTAAACATTTTTTTAACTGATAATTTTCGGATTTTGTATTACATTTTTTACCTTTCTTAATTTTCTCAAAAAGAAGTTGTTTATTACATTTTTGAAGTAAAATAATTTAGTGCACTTAAAAGACTATATCTTAAGCTTTAAAAAACACCTATAAAATTGTAATATATCCGTTTAAGCTTGAGTACGGAGCACACTAGTTAGCTCGCGAGTTCAAAAATCCCTTTTAGGGCCGGTTGTTCGAACGCTAATCAAAAATGATCATTATCAAATATTTAATTACTGTCACCAACTGTCAATGTCAACTTTGTTTGGGTGCTGAAAACATAATTATGGATTACAATTATGAAATTAGTTAATCAATTATGTTAATAATTGTTATGTTAATTGATTAACTAATCTCATAATTATAATCAATTATGTTTTCAGCAACCCAATCAAAGTTGACATTGACAGTTGGTGACAGTAATTAAATTGTTGATAGTGATCATTGTTGATTAGCGTTCGAACAACCGGCCCTCAATATAATACAGTTTAAAAATAATAGTTTTCGATCCGAAAACTGTATACATACTGTTATGTAGTGTTAAGTTGTAAACTGACCTTTATATTTGTAAACCTGCCTTAACATTAGTGACATGGTGTGAAGTGTGAAGTGAAGATGGCAACGGAGAGGGACAATTGACAGAGAGGTCGAGGGGGCTCTCAGATATAATCCGAATGTAATAAATGAGTTTGTATTCAATAAATACTAAATAAGAAACTGTCGTCAATTCTATAATTCTAACAATAAGCCCACAAGAAGAACATAACATGGTGTCAGAAGTAAAAAGTTAAGTAAAATATCGAAGAGTCGTTACAAGAGTCAAAAGAAAAAGTCGTAACATAACCTAACAACACGTGGCCAGTGTTAAGAAATTTAATAAAAAGCAGTCAAAGAGAAAAAGATTAGCCATGGCAGAACAAGATGCAGCAGAGCAGAACCAACCTGTCCTTGTAAAAATAAAAAGTAACATAGTAGGCAATGAAATTCAACCTTTGTCGATGGATGGAAATTTAGCTTTCAACTGGGAACAATGGTGCATGAATTTTAAAATATTTTTGAGGGCTACAGGTTTAGAGGAAGAAAATGATGCGAGAAAGGTAGCTCTATTATTACATTACATTGGTATAGAGGCAAGAAATATTTATAAGTCATTTGAGGTTAACATGGATACAGTAACATTTAAAGAAGTAGTAGAAAAATTTGAAAAATATTGTAACCCGAAGAAGAATTTAACAGTAGAAAGACATTATTTTCTTACTAGAGTACAGAAAGATGGTGAAACCATTGAAGATTTCATGACAAGTTTAAAAAATTTGAGTTTAACATGTGAATTAGGAGATTTGAAAGAAAGTTTGGTATGTGACATGTTCATTATTGGTTTAAATCCTAAACACCACTCAATTAAGCAAAAACTATTGCAAGAAGCAGATCTGAAGACAGAAAAGGTATTACAAATTGCTCAAAATATAATAACAACTCAAATGCAAGTACAGCAGTTAAATAAAAATTCAGAAGCAGTGGTATACAAAGTCGAGAAGAATAAAGATGATCCAGGTCCAAATGATTACCAAAATAACGGTTACAAGAGTCACAATTCAAATCGTTCGAGGTATAGGAATGAAGTCCCAGGTCCAAGTTGGAGAAATGATAATCAACAGTATAACGTAGATGGTACAAACAATCAAAGTCAGGTAACGAGTCAGAACTTTAATTTTAGATCAAGAAATAATTTATATGCAAATCAGGATAGGAATAATGAAAATAACCAAGTGGTAAGAAAGGTTTGTCAAAGATGTGGTGAAAACCATAGAAATAAATGTCCAGCACTAGTAGCTATTTGTTATTTTTGTAATAAACAAGGTCATTATGCAAGATGTTGTTTAACTAAAAGAGTAAATAATATAAATTTAAGAGAAAATACAGAACAACCATCTAATAATGGAAATGATTCATCTTTTGTTATTAAAACAATTAGTCAGAACAGTATTAATCAGAATTGGTCAATTGTAGTCAGAATCAATAAAATAAATGTATTATGTTATTTAGATACAGGTGCACAAGCTAATGTTATGTCAATAAAAATTTTTAATGAGGTTAATGTAGAAAAGTTAGAACTAGTACCTACATGTATAAATTTAAAGTCTTTTTCAAACGATGTGATATTTGTAGCAGGAAAAGTAAATTTGTTATGTGAAATTGAGAATAGGTTAGAAAGTATTGAGTTCATTGTTGTGAATTTGGAGTGTCAAACAATTTTGGGTCTAGATACTTGTCAAAAGTTAAAATTAATTAAAAGAGTTAGTCTAGTAAGTCATGAGTCTATCATAGAGAAAAATAAAGAAGTTTTTACTGGTCTAGGTTGTCTACCTAATATATGTCACTTAGAAGTTGATAAAAATATTAAACCTATAATAGAACCGCCAAGAAGAATACCTTTTTCTTTACATGATAAATTAAAAGAAGAATTAAACAGAATGTTGTCTACGAGGGTTATAGAAAAAGTCAATGAAGCGAGTGAATGGGTAAATTCAATAGTCTTAGTCGAAAAAAATAATAAAAGTTTGAGAGTTTGTCTGGATCCTCGTAATTTAAACAAGGCTTTAAAAAGATGTCATTATCCCATACCAACATTTAATGAGATTAGGTCAAAATTAGCAAAAGCAAAATATTTTTCAACGTTAGATGCACAATCAGGGTTTTGGATGATACAATTAGATTTAGAGAGTTCTAAGCTATGCACATTTAATACACCCTTTGGAAGGTTTAGATTTACAAGATTACCTTATGGTATAAGCTGCGCTCCTGAGATTTTTCATAAAGTAATGAATGAAATAGTCGGAGACATACAAGGAGTCTGTTTGTATATAGATGATATTCTAATTTATAGTGAAACTTTGGAAGGTCACAATAAAATACTAGAACTAGTACTAGAGAGGGCAAAACAATTCAATTTAAGATTCAATATGGATAAATGTAAATTTCTATTGTCAGATATTAAATATTTGGGTCACATTTTTAATGCAGAAGGCATATATCCAGATTCTAGTAAGGTGAGTGCAATTTGTCAAATGTCTATTCCTAACTGTGTAGCTGATATTAGAAGATTTTTGGGAATGATTAATTATTTAGGTGAGTACATAGATAATTTAGCAGAGCGTACAAAGAATTTAAGGTTGTTACTGAAAAAAAATATTAGTTTTCATTGGACAGAAGAGCATGGAAGAGAATTTGAGTCGCTTAAAGAAACTATTAGTCAAGCGCCAGTACTAGCATATTTTGATAACAATCTACCTTTAACATTATCAGTTGATAGTTCAAAGTTTGCAGTTGGTGCAGTGATTTTACAAAACAAAAAACCTATAGCATATGCATCTAAATCTTTGTCACAGTCTCAGTCAAATTACGCACAAATAGAGAAAGAGTTGTATGCAATCCAGTTCGGATGTACTAGATTTAAACAATATATATATGGTAGAAAAGTACAAGTTGAGACAGATCACAAACCATTAGTCAGTCTTTTTAAGAAACCATTATCTGAGGTTCCAGCACGTTTGCAAAGGATGATGCTAAACTTACAGCTTTATGATTTGGAAGTTAGTTATACTCCAGGAAAATTTCTTTTCATCGCAGATACATTAAGTAGGGCACCAGTAGAAGGTCCAGATAATACTGATAGTGGAGATGAAGAGTTACGTATACATGGAAGTCTATTAGTTAACAATTTAGCTGTGTCTTCAAAGAAATTAATGGAAATACAGGCAGCAACCAAAACTGATGGAGTTTTACAATCATTAATAACATATTATAATGAAGGTTGGCCAAGTTCTAAAAATAAACTGGAAACAGAAATTAAACCATATTACAATTTTAGTCATGAAATACATGTTGTAGATGGACTAGTCTTCAAGGGAAACCAAATAGTAATTCCTGAGTCATTGCGTCAAGTCATATTAGAAATAATTCATGAAGGTCATTTAGGATATGAAAAATGTGTTCGACAAGCACGTACAGTGGTTTTTTGGCCAGGCATGACAATGGATATAAAGAATAAAGTTGAACAGTGTCCAGCATGTATTAAATATCATAAATCAAATAGTCCAGAACAACTATTACTACATGAAATACCAACTTTGCCTTGGCAGAAAATTGGTGTCGATTTTTTTTATTATAGTAAAGTCACATATATATTATTAGTAGATTATTATTCCAAATACTTTGAAATAGCACCTTTAAATAATACTTCAGCAAAAGAGGTAATTAGTACAATGAAGTCAATATTTGCGAGACATGGAATACCATTGATCTTAATGTCTGATAATGGTCCTCCATTCTCATCAAAAGAATTTCAGTCATTTTTAGCAGATTGGGATATTTCATATCAAAGTTCTAGTCCTTATTATCCAAAAAGTAATGGTTTGGTAGAAAGAACAGTTCAGACTGTAAAGAATATTTTTAACAAGTGTATAGAGTCAGGCTCTGATCCTTATCAGGGAATATTGCAATACAGAAATACGACATTAGAATGTGGTTATTCTCCAGCTCAGTTATTAATGTCACGTAATTTAAGAATGAAATTACCAGTTAGTGAAAATATACTCATACCAAAAACAATAGATAGAGATGAATATAGCAAATTCATGAAGGAAAAAGAAAGGAAAGTAAAAGAATATCACGATCGGTCAGCAAGAAATCTACCAAATCTGTTTGTTGGGGAAAATGTATTTTATAAAAAGGTTCCATCATCACCGTGGTTACCTGCTACTGTGATAGAAATAGGTCCTTTTCCAAGATCATATGTCGTCAGAACACCTGAAGGTGTACATTATCGTAGGAACAGACAACACATATTAAAGCCTGCCAGTACAATTAGTAGACATGATAGTGAAGTGTTAGTTAAGCATGAAAATAGTACAGCAGCTAGTTCCACTTTGCATGAGATTCCAAATATGAACAACAATACATCGATTTCAACTCAAAGTTATAACAATTCAAATGTTAACGTAGATAGGACACACAGACAAAATGTAAATAATCAATTTTGTACCAGGAGTGGTCGAATAGTAAATAGACCAAAAAGGTTTTCATTTTCAGAATAGTAATGTGGCAATGTAATATTGCAAGTGTATTTAATTTGTATAGATAGTTTAGTTTTTTTTTATAAAAAAAAAGGGGCATGTTATGTAGTGTTAAGTTGTAAACTGACCTTTATATTTGTAAACCTGCCTTAACATTAGTGACATGGTGTGAAGTGTGAAGTGAAGATGGCAACGGAGAGGGACAATTGACAGAGAGGTCGAGGGGGCTCTCAGATATAATCCGAATGTAATAAATGAGTTTGTATTCAATAAATACTAAATAAGAAACTGTCGTCAATTCTATAATTCTAACAATAAGCCCACAAGAAGAACATAACACATACTGGTTCGCTTCAATGGTTAAGCAGGCTTTCACAGGCAATGGTTGTACGCTCAAGTAATGAACTGTTTTCCTTGTTCACCAAGTAATCAGCAAATCTAACTAAAGTCTATAGCAAAACATTCACGTACGTCTAATGGATCTAGGAAAATCCAACTTTTTGAATTTTTCTACACCATGATTGTCCGAGATGAAATCTACATCATTTTATTTTCGCAGAGAGAAACACTTCACTTACGGCTGCATGGATCTCTTTTTCGAAATCGGAATACACAATCTTGGGATTAAAAATGTTTAATTTTTGACACAATTTAAGGCAATCACATATGAATTTGCTAACTTATTTGAAAGCAAAAGAATAACGGCACAAGTGTCCATTATTGAGTCCGTGAATTGTAAATAGTTGTAAAAAATTTTGTACAGTATTTAAAAGTTCCATCAACCTAAATAATTGCTTCTAATTTACTTAAAAACGTTAAGTTGATTTTTTTTACGTTAAGTTGTTTAGTAAGATTTTAGAGTCCTATAGGTAAAATTGTATTAGTTACACATTTTTAAACCATTTTTGATTACAATTCATGTACGTCTCACTTTCCGCCCACACCGTACGTTTGCCCATATTTTTTCTATTTATTTCAACTTAAGATAGCTTTAATATTCTTCTTTCGTTTCCAATTTGTAAAATTTAGTTTGATCAATTAGTTAAGAAATTATAATAAATTAAAAAAAAACCAATAGAATCCTTTATAAAAGGTATTTTGTAATCACACATCATCAGTGCTTATCTAAAATGATTGGTCAACCAATCGAAAACTAGTTCTGTGATGTAGCCCTTTTTAGGGATTTTTAAATATATACCTTTTATAAAGGATTTTATTCGTTTTTTGTATTATATGGTATACAGCCTACAGGAAAGCTTTTTCCTTGTGGATTTTTATAATAAATTAATTCAAACGCGCGCAGCGTTGAACGCTTCTATAAAGTGCGACAATGTTTGTGAGAAGGGTGACTTGAGCGTTCTAAATAAAAAAATTATAGAAGCTGTAGATTTAATATTAGACAAATCTTTGTATTCGGTTCTTTACGTAGAATTTTTGAGTCAGTTTTTTTCAAAAATTTATAATTTTCGTCGGCATTTAAAAAAACAATTAATTTCGCAGTTCATTTGTTTAATAAAAACTGAAGCACCCACTTTTGGAGTACCTACTACTTTTTGATATGTTGTTTATTTAACATTTCTTAATGAAATTATAAAAAGTTCTATCTTATTTGATTTTTTCCATAAGCAAAAACTCCATTGGCACCTCTATTATACGTTTTGCCTATTATATTATAAACTATTATTATAATGTAAGGAAATTAACGACTTTATATTCGGATTTCGGATTCTTTCATAATAAATATTCTTAAATTACATCTACCTTTTTATTTTATTACCTGAGTGAGTTGGTGAGGAAAATACCTGCCGGATTAATATGAACCTTTAAATTTGATGAGGAAAATACCTGTCGGATTATATGCTTTTAATGGTTGGTGAGGAATTTACCTCCGCCCCTAAATTAAAAAGACCACATAACAAACCAACAAATCTGGCAAATATCAGGAGACGTCATCGAAAGAATCACGACGTTTAAGTGGAACTGGGCAGGGCACTTGGCTAGAACACAAGATGGGCGGTGGACAAGACAAATCATGGAAAGGAGGCCCAGAAATAAAAGAAGCCGTGGATGACTCCCGACTAATAGATGGGCCGACGACATAAAAAGAGTGGCAGGAAGCTGGACACAAGCGGCCCAGTGTAGAGAACACTGGAAAGAACTGAGGGAGGTCTATGTCCAGCAGTGGACGAGATTGACTGATTGATGAAATTCAATAAATTGGTATATTTCTTTAGGACTATTTGTTGTATATATTTTACAGTTCAAGTTGATTCTCAATAGAGTTGACTATTCCTACTTCGAGTCAACTCCAACTAAAACGAGCAATAAGAGTTGATTTGAAAAATTTAACTCAACTTTTACTAGTTGAAGTAGACTCTTCCTAACCCTTGTTAGTAAAAGTTGATCGCGGGAAAAATAGAATCAACTCTTATAGACGGAGAGTTAGAGCCGAAAAATCATCGTCATAAGTAATATGGAGTTTTTCCTGTGAAATGTGTCCATTGTATATTGACAAGTATGACCCCTTTCAGGCTGACACCTCAGTGGATACAGGAAGTAGCAATAAGGGATGAAAGGGGAAAGTTAGTGCAGTCATTAAAGGTTTTCACCTCCCATTTTCTTA
This sequence comes from Diabrotica virgifera virgifera, assembly GCF_917563875.1. Taxonomy (NCBI): domain Eukaryota; kingdom Metazoa; phylum Arthropoda; class Insecta; order Coleoptera; family Chrysomelidae; genus Diabrotica; species Diabrotica virgifera. The sequence goes on from NC_065449.1 coordinate 15,077,659, forward strand.
AACCTCCATCGATTTGTATGAAAATTGGTGATTAGTTAGAGCATAACTCAAGAAATAAAACTGATTTGGTGCCAACTTGCACTTTTACCCTGGTGATGAATACCACCCCTTCCCGCGGGTGAAAACAATTTTATTAAAAATAACCCCAGAAATCGATAGAGGGACAAATTTTAAGTAAAATTTGTTATATCATGTTATTAAAATAAATCAATATTTTTTGAGTTATTAAAGATCAAAGATTTGTCTATTTAAGAGCATATGCGTGAAGTTACGGATGATAAAAAGAACAGATTAATTAATTGTATGTTAGTAAAATATTATTTTTATATTATTTCGATATTTAATTGAAGTTTTTCTATCACTAAACTGAATATGTCCAGAAACTGAGGGTGTCCAATAATGAGTACATTTGACATATTCGAATACACTTTTGCTAAATTTATAATATCGAAATAATATAAAAATAATATTTTAGTAACATACAATTAATTAATATGTTCTTTTTATCATCCGTAACTTCACGCATGTGCTTTTAACCCAGAAGCAGTCGCGCTCACTTCAGTTACGTCGATAGTCGCGCGTAGAGAAAAAATCTCACAATACAAATTTAAATACGAATTTAAAACAAATTTCTATTTTATAATATTTTTATTTACTTGTTATGTTAAAAATATCTATTTCTAACAATTGTAAAGCTAATTGGTTCTCACCAAAGCCATAAATTCCGCAAAAAAAAATTAAACAAAATAAAAAAAGATTTCCACGCATTACTACGACCCTCCTCGAGGCACTTACGAGTGGAAAGCAATGTTGCAAAATTTTTCATCAAGTTATCACGGAAAAGGATAAAATTTGAGATTTTTTCTCACGGCGCGATTCCTCCCGGGTTAAACAGACAAATCTTTGATCTTTAATAACTCAAAAAGTATTGATTTATTTTAATAACTTGATATAACAAATTTTACTTATAATTTGTCCCTCTATCGATTTGTGGGGTTATTTTTAATAAAATAGTTTTCACCCCCGAGAAGAGATAGTATCCACCCCCAGGGTAAAAGTGCAAGTTGGCACCAAATCATTTTTATTTCTTGGGGTATGCTCTAACTAGTCACTAATTTTCATGCAAATCGATTTTTGCATGAAAACCTTTAAAGGTGAAAACCTTTAAAAACTACACTAACTTTCCCCTTTCATCCCTTTTTGCTGCTTCCTGTATCCACTGAGGTGTCAGCCTGAAAGTGGTCATAATTATCAATATACAATAGACACATTTCACATGCCAAACTCCATATTACTTATGACGATGATTTTTCGACTCTAGCTCTTAGACTATTACAGTTTAAGTTGACTATTCCTGGATCGATTCAGTAAATGTAGATTATACAAGTATAATTTCACGTGCTTTTTTTGATGAGTGTGCGTCTCTTTGTTTTGACCGTTACAACTACTTATCACGATTTGAACATATCCAGTAGGTACCATTTCATTTCTAAATAGAATCGGTTGTTTGTGTGAATCAACTCTTACTAAATGGCATTGGGAAGAGTATACTTTATCTAGTTGGAGTTAATGTTGAATAAAAATCTCCATTTTATATTATTATGATCAACTTTTACTAAAACTAGCCGTTTGAGTTTACTCGAACTAGAAATAGTCAACTCCAACTGGATAATCAACTTGAACTTTAACAATATTTTTTAGGGATTTTGTATTTAGTTGGAGTGGAGTTTATTTTGCAGATTAGGTAAAAATAAATGTGTGTATATGAGTGGTTGGGAGTATTCATTGCTAGACCTGTGGTTTCATTTGCATGTTCATTATTGCTTTAAAAATTCATATTTTTTAACACATCTTCTACAGGATTGATACAATTTGATATCTGATGGTTGCATCTTACGTTTTAGGCCATATAAATAAACACATATTTCAGGGTAACCGCGGGTTACCTCTAAACCACAAGTTAACTTTACTTTGTGAAACCGGCCGTACATGTCCTGGTCTATTTATCGATTTCGGTTTACTATATAGTGGGCGAACTTTTCCCTTTCAATTGTATCTTTTTATTTTCGGCAGTATCCATTAAACATAACGACTTCCTAATCAAAGGTATTTTTTATCCAAGCCAAAACAACAGTATTTGACGTAAATAACAAAAAGTTTATTTTTGTACAAGATAAAGGACTTCCGCTGTCATTATTAAGGGCAAGTATATATTATAATGCTATATATACCGCGGTGGACATTTATCACCCTGGCACGCTAATTTGGGGGTTGGAAATGATTCCGATGCAAATAGTCTGACAGTGACACTTTGTAAATGTACACTTAGCCTTTCTTAATGCCGAGAGGCGTATCTGTAGTGGACGTGGACTAATGGCTTTCACAAATAATGTTTATTTGAATCTTGAAAACAGGAATGGGGAAGAATCCCAATAAACTCAAGGGGATTCACATAGAATTCCGGTTCTGTACATATTATTCTCATCTAGTGCAGTCACTGAAGGTTTTCACCTCCGATTTCGTTGAACCTCTACTAAAATTTTTTATTTCATTAGTAGTTCCAAAATGACACAAAATCTAGGCATCGGATAAAAAAGTTTATTTGAAGAAAGTGTATTTTTTTGTTCTTCTTAATGGCGGTACAGGCTCGTTTTTTTAATATTGTATTTAATTACAGAGTAATTTCCACATATTAATATATTTATCAAATTGGGCTCTGTACCGCCATTCTTTATTATATTACGAATACGTGTGCCAAATATCTCGAAATATTATAGCCGCAATCTTGGAACGCGTTTTGGCTACCTGTTGATCGCTACTGTATCACCTTAAGTTACATATTTATGAAAAATCGCTTTAAAACAATCATTTTTACACGAAAAATAAAAATATTTGTCCTTTAATAACTCAAAAAGTATTGATTTACTTTAATAACTTTATATAATAAATTTTGCTTTGAATTTGTCCCTCTAGCGATTTAATGAGGTTATTTTTGATAAAATCATTTTCACGCCCGAGAAAAGTGGCAATGGGTAACAGCGCAAATTGGCGAATCACTTTTGTTCCTTGAGGTATCCTCTAACCACTCACCAATTTTCATGAAAATCGATGGAGGTTCACCGAAATCGGACGTAATAGCTCATATACAGCTTCGTGACTGCGCTAGTCATCTTAACCTTCAAAAACCATGGTCAAATTTTATTTTTTATGTTCTGGCTTTTTATTTTTTTATACATTGTTATGATCTGCTTCTTATTAATTTTATATTAATTATTGTTTATTTGATTAATTATTTAATTGTCGCAAATCATACATAAAAAATGAATAAAAAATCTCAGGGTGCCTTTTTATAATATTAAAAAAATGTCTAACTTATCTTACGTTATACTTATCTTCTCTCGTGGTTTCAGTATCTCTTAGTTGATCCTAATCGGGATAAAATAGGAAAAAGTAATAAAGCAAAAATATAAAATAAACATAGAGAATTGTCTTTTATTTATCAAAATCAATACTCTAAAAATCTATCAAATCTAAAACCTGTGGACACAGATGTCCGAATGAAATTTTTACCACTTAAATTTATTCTAGTTAAAAAAAAACAATTTATCGGTTTGTTCCCGATGACTTTGGTAAAACAAATTTATGTATTCGCAAGATTACCTATATTTCCTATTTACTTTTTGAAATATTGGAACTTTAATTCATATGCTTTTTACTCAAAGTTTTAGTTTCCGAACATAAAAATATCTTTCACATAAATTGACTGACCTTTTTCTTCACTCACTCTGATGTCTTCTCGTGACCCAAAACAGCTCTCCCTCGTTGACTATGTTAAAGGCTACTCATCAAAGCCCTCTCCGTTCTCCAGCTTCAAAACTATCAGCATACCAGCACCAATTCTCCAACGAGCCAAAGCCTCTTTTGACCAGTACTCGATTCACACAAACTCCAAAAATTCTCTGCTCTCCTTCTCACAATAATACAGAATCAAAGAGGTATTTCGTCTCAATTTGATCTGTCTCTCGTTCCACTTTTCAGCACTATTCTCCACTATCAAATAACCACCGGTACTTGCTAACTATCTATCCACGAAAACGTCGAACTGCTCCTCAGCGATGCCAATAACATACTGCCTTCTTTTTCAAATTCACTCAACATTCAAACCACTTTTCCCCTTCCAAATTGCCAAGAATCAGAAACATTTCTCTTTTCCATTCGACAAACAGTCATTCTTTCAAAATTATTCCGACCATCTTAATTACTTTCGGGGAACCCTACAACATTTACTCGGGTTGAAACAAAGATATTAAAATTCCAAACTTTCTTTTAAACCATTTTTCTAGAAAATGATAATTACCTCTACCTGTAGATTCTATAGTTCCCGTAATAAACAATCTTTTAACATTTTAAAACTAAATACATCGTCCTTTTCACTTTAATTATTTACAAAAGTCTTTAATGGTTCATCGGAAAGCTCATTAAAAGAGAAATCTACTTACATCCAAACTAAATTCTAATAAATATTTACAGCTCAATATACAAAGTGTATCAAATGTATGTGCCCGCGTTATTTAAAAAAAATTTAATTTAATTTTCATTTTTCCTTTGATTGAAAAATTGAAAACACAATAATATATTTAATATTTAATATCAAAAAATATATGTTTCATAAACATAAACATGCTATAAGGGGGCCTTCAAGTACTATGTAAAATAATTTTCGAGGATTTGCCTACCCCCATGCAGCGCATCGTAACCTTTTTTGTACCCCCACTCCTATCTAAACGTTACTTAAGACCCAAGTAACCATTTTACCTTAAAGTAATAACTATATTGCGAAAAGTACCGGAAAGTCCATAAAATAACTTTGTTATTGTTTTCATCGCATTTGCGATAATTATAAATAAAACACGGGAATTCTAACTCATCATATTAAACTTTCACTTCTAATCTTTCAATTTTATAACTTAAATAAAACATTTTATCCAAAATGAAATCACGTACATAAAACGTGTATAAAACACGTGTCTTTTTTAGAATGACGAGATAGACGTAGTAGTTGAGGAAATGAAGCATTTTGGCTCGCAATTTTTTCGTCCAGCATGGATTTACTTGAAATTTTCACAAAAGGTAGGAAATAGTCCAAGGATCATTTTCTATATCATGCCGCTGTACGATAAAACCTTTGGGGTAGTTGCCACCTCATCTCGGGGGCGGGAATTTTTTATTACATTTTAACTAGGCAAATCGATGTAAAAAGTTATTATAAGAAAAAAATGTTTTTTTTACATTTTCTCCGTAAAACTAATATTTGTCGAGTTATTCGCGCTTGAAAATAACAGTTTTTTATGAAAAAATCGACTTTTTTAGAGGGTTTTTTGAGAAAACCTCGAAAAATATGCATTTAATCAAAAAAACTGTAAATACCACAATTGTATCTTTTAGTAACACAAACCAAATTATTTTTCTGCAATATCGCTAAGACCAATACAAAGATTTTTTTTTCGAAAAATTCGGATACTCCGCTTATGGATAATTTTCAATGTATGTATAATTGTATAATACCACAGAACCGGTTCGTATACTGGAAGATGACTAAAAAACTATTTGTATTTGTATTTCTACATATTTGTAAATTCGTATTTTTGTGTAAATAAATGTTTTTGTAATTCTTTAATTCTACTTTTTTTTCTGTATAGACCTATTAAAATATCTACTTATAAAAACTGTAATGTTATTAAGGGTGGTTTTTAAGGGTTGAAATATTATGATATTATATCCTAAAGTATAAAACAATCATTATTTAACCAATCAAAACCAAATTTTACCCATATTAAAGTTTATAATGTTTTTATATAATTTTTGACAATAAGGGGTAGTTTACACCCCTAAAAATAATCAACGCCCTTAAGCATGATATAGAATATGAAGTACAGGGTGAGATGATCCTAATCCCAAATTTTTATGTAAATCGATGCAAGCCGAAAATATTCTTTTAGGATAAGTAAATTTTTTATAAAGAGACTTTTATAAAGAGAATTTTTTTATATAGACCGTCGGTCTTGACGGTCCAGTTAGCTGGAGCTCAGTCGATCGACAAGTTTAGTGGATTTGCGATTTGCGGTCGCTGGTTCGAGCCTCAGCTAGGTCATGAAATTTATAAAAGGCCAACGCCGTAGTATAAAACTCAATAGAGTCTACGGCTTGGTCTGGAATAAACTGGCGTCTGATCGACCTATGGAGGAGCGGTACGGGAAGGGATAAGGGCTTCCGGCTTGGTGATACTCCTCCATAGATCCCTACCGAAGGGCGTTGACGCCTAAGAACGGTGTATACATACAAATTTTTTATATATAGCTCCAACAAGGGTGGTTTTAAGGGTTGAAATATTATGATAGTATATCTTAAAGCATAAAACATTCATTATGTAACTGATAAGAACCAAATGTTGACAATATTACAGTTTAAAATGTTATTTTATAATTTTTTACAATTAGGGGTCGTTTTCACCCTTACAAAACCAAAAGCGTACAACGGCTCAATATAGAAAATGAACTAGAGGGTGTAATGAGCCTAATCCCAAATTTTTGTACAAATCGATGCTGGACGAAAAAATTGCGAGGTTTTGCCATTTTTTCAGCTTCATTTCCTCGACTATAGGTGTGAAATTACTTTTCGTATACCATGAAGTAATTCACAGACTTGTGTGTACTCTACATAGATCTCAATCCAGAGTACACTAGTCTGTGAATGACTGCGCGTTTGTGTATTAACCACCTTTATACGGAAAGGATATTCTCTGCTTCAGCATTTTAGCAAAGTCCGACTGAAGAGCTATAAATAGCGAAATGCGTGTCTTAAGCCGGACTCAAACGACTCGTATACTTGGCGAATAATCGTTACTTGCGTATACTTGCCATGTCGTGTGAGTGGGCTACTAGTACAATTATTTGTCACTCGTGATCACTCGTTTGTTTTCTATTTGTTGTCGGTAAAAATGACCCGAATCAAATAGATCACTATTATTCGTCAACTTACCAAATACATACTTGTCTATACTTGCAGATTACTTTTAGTAATCACACCACTGATTCATTTGTCAAGATTTTTAAGCCAAATGTTTACGCTCGCGTACTTGTAAATTGTACTCGTCCGGTCAGTGCTCTGCTTGCCATCGCAACCGCAAAGCTTATATACTTGCCAAATAAGCAAATAATTATGTATTTGCCAAGTACACGAGTCATTTGAGCCCACCTTTAGAGTATAAAAGTTCGATTAAAAGCAAAACGTACTGACATTACTAAAATTTCAGATTGATCGGAGCAATATTACCGAAAATACAGTACGTTGAATATCCCTACCTTCAACCCGCTTTGCAGCAACTTCGTGTTAGCGCGCTTGAGCGTAGCTAGAAAAATTCAACAGCCTACCCCTTTCTCTTTTGTAAATTACTCCGCGATTCAAAAACAGATTCCAGTGTGCATCACTTTACGATTTGACAGACAAAAAAGATATGTACTCACCCAAATTCGACGAAATATCGTCCGGACACAACGGCAAAGCGGTGGAATTAATCTTCGTATCGTTTCCAGCTTCGATGACGGTTGAAACTTCAATCACAGCAGGCGTAGAAAAAGAAACGTTCAAGTTGAGGTTCGTAGTTAGGAATGGTGGCTCGGTTACGACGTAATTATAATAGGATTCATTCTTCGTTGTGTAAATGAGGGAGTTATTATGATCGTAAGTTTTGTTGTTCTTAAACAGTAATGTCTTCAGGAGAGGACCATAGCCCGAAGATTCTTTTTCTTCTTTTGGTAACCTGGAATTAAGGTTTTTTGTTTAATATATAGAATGATACAAAGTTATGGAATAACTTAATTATTTCAGAAACAGACGACTTTTAAAAAACACGTCAATTATAATTTTTAAATGGCCATCAATGGCTATATTTATATGTGTTGGACATTACGTCATTAATGTCTCCTAATCTCCTTTGGAACGATGTAGTTATTTGAATATTTATTGCTACAAGGTTAACCAGAAGTGTTGCTTTATTATTTCAATTAACTTATAATACATATATGTAATCAATGAGAGACTAAAAACATTCCTTCAAAGAAAAATTCCACAAGAGCCAACTGGATTTACCAAAGGTAGAGGTACTCGAGAACACCTGTTGAATATAAGACAGATAATCGAAAAATCTAGGGAATTCAATATTTCACTGTACATATGCTTTATAGATTATCGTAAGGCGTTCGACAGGGTCAAGTGGAGACACTTATGGCGAATACTAAAAGAAGTTGGCGTACCCCAACACCTTATTTCGCTTATAACTGAACTATACAAACACACTACTGGATCAGTTAAAGTGCTTGACACACTTTCAAACGAATTTCAACCAGAACGGGATGTCAGACAGGAATGTATACTACATATCTCCACAATTATTCAATATATAGCATATTATGAGAAGAGCACTTGAAGGATGGGAAAAAGGCATCCCAATAAATGTTCATAAAATAAACAACCTACGTTTCGCAGATGGCACAGTCCTTCTTGCAAATAGTCAAGCAGAGCTGATTGATCTTATACGACTGGTTGAAAATGAAAGTCAAATATTTGGTCTGCAATAATTAAACATATCATAGACAAAGATCATGATAGTGGATACACTACATAACAATCATCCAGACATAACCACAATTGATCGATTTGAGGTTGTGAGCTCATACTTATATCTGGGATCATTAATCACAAACACAGGGTCACTACAGGAAGAAATAAAACGTAGATGTGATCTAGCAAAAGTCGCCACAGCAAAAATGACCACAATATGGAAGGACTGTCAAATTTCAAGAGCGTTAAAGATGAGGTTGATCAACTGCTTAATATTCCCAATACTGACCTACGAATGTGAATCTTGGACCCTGAGAAATTCAGAAGGAAGAAAGATAGACGCCACTGAAATGTTCTGTTAGAGACGAATGCTACGAATTCCTTGGACCGGCCATAGAACAAATAATTCAATTTTAAGAGAGCTAAAAGTTAGCCAACGACTCTCCAGTAAAGTCCATCTCCAAGAATTAAAATACTTTGATCCAAAAATCCAACTCTGAATCAAATGTGAACAAAAACTGCCTTTATCTTTTTCATTTTTACTCAGTTTTGAGTATTTAGAAACTGTCTTTCGGTCCTTTTCCTAGACGAAGAGAAGGTAAATGCGTGGCCTAACTGTCCTCTATTTACTTTCTCCTATTTTCGTCGTCTCTGTGCTTATATTTTGTAAAAGCCGGAGATACAGGATGCAGCCAGAAAGCAGTTTATTGACGAAAGTCTTAGATTTAAAATATTGTTTATTATATTTTTATTTCAATTACTCTAATTGTTTAAAAAGTAGTAAACTTTGTATCTAGGGCTTTTCGTTCTTTTCCTCGTAATACGAGAGATGTCGCTAGATTGCGTCTCAAAAGGTGGAATCATTGTATCGCGATCGTTTCCCTTAAATAGGCAGGTTGTTGATATTTCTTTCAGAGTTGTGACTGCATAGCTTCACTGAGGATGCATGAGGATGCTGAAATAGCTATATGGAGATGGTGGTCCAACTCTGAATCAAATGTGAACAAAAACTGTCTTTATACTTTGGACATATTATGAGAGCAAACACAGAAAACATGGAAAGGCTCATTATACAAGAAAAGGTGGAAGGCCGAAAATCACGAGGAAGATCCCCAACAAGATGGATCGATCAGATTACAGGAATATGCAAAAGACCTATGCATGAGTTAAAAGAAATGACCAGAGACAGAGATCTTTGGAGACGGACAATACACGACATCACGTCGACCACTACACTCCTTCCGGGGGGTCGGTATTGAAGAGAAAACTTATAATAAATGTTTAGTAATATGCAATTTTATAAGAAATATTGAAATTAACGACCTACAGCAACGATGCAATGAGAAAGACGGGCAGTAAATTTTTTCCTAACGTAATTTAGTTTTGTGAATAAGCATGACAATGATCACATCCTAGATGGATGGAAGCAATATTCTGAGGATCTACTGAACATCCAAAAAGATGTAGACAGCAACCAAGAAGAACCAGAAGATGTAGAGCAAGAAGGCCAAAATCCAGATGAAATAGTTATAGCAGAAATAAAATAAATTATACAAACACTTAAGAAAGGTAGGGCGGTGGGATTTGATAAAATCACAGCGGAAATGCTAAAAAACATGGGAGACAAAGGCATTGAATTGCTAACAAAAGTTTGTAATAAGGCATGGAGTGAGAGCAAAATACCAAAAGGTTGGGGTGTAGGGGTTATTCTACCCATTTTCAAAAAGGGAGATAGGCGCGAATGTAGTAACTACAAAGGTATTATAACACTACTAAGCATCCCATCCAAAGTATACGAGAGAATATGAAGGCACGTATCCATAAAGCCGCGTCCTCACTGGTAAACTTTTCGTTCGTGCGAATTTGCGTCACAAATTTTTACCAGTGAGGACGCGACTAAAAACCGACAACCGATGGAGCGTGTGCGTTATGTGCGTCAAAAATTCTTGTGTCCGATTTATGCAACGAACATGTCCACATTAGCACAATTTACCTTAAGCACGCAAATATTTACGATGAACAGCTGTTTCGACGCAAATTTTTACCAGTGAGGCATTACGTTGTTGCTCCGTGTAATTGATCCACATAGTGGATATGTTGGTCCTCCCGCTCGGCGCTCACACTCGGCAATTCAATCGGTGGCGGTTTATATGTAGAGGAGCGCATGCAGTATCCATTGAAGCAGTTACACGGAGCAAGGAGTACCAAAATAATGGATACGTGCCTTTAGAGAAACGTCTTTTACAAGAAGTTGATTCTAAAATGGAACAATCACAGAGTGGATTCAGACGATTTTTTAAATAATATTAAACACGATATCCGCGTACGGATGGATGTACATTGTACAGGGTGCATACACACTACACACTACACAAGGTGCGTACACACTATAAAATATAACAAAGAAATAAAAACAACTACTTAGTAACGACTTAAATGTTCAAATTATTGCCCATAATTTTCGATGCAAGTATTTACTCTTTGAGAGTATATTGAACTTCAGTCTCAATTTCTGCTCTCGCAATGCTTTCCTACTCTCTGGATCATGTTTTCTCGAGTAGTGGGCTTAGCGGCAAAAGAAGGTATTTAATCCGACAACCATCGTGCTGAAACAACATGGACCTACAAACTGCTAGCGGCACATCTTCCAGAAGAAGAGGCAATTCATTCCTTAAAAAAATTAGATAGCGTTCACCAATAATAGCATTATCGAAAAGAAAGGGTTCAATTATCTGACTATCACCAGATTTAAATGTTTGGCGTGGGGACGGTTTGGTATTTCACTTTTATTTAGGTATGAGAACGGAAAAAAGACCTTGTTTTTGTAGCTAGGCCTACTCGAGAAAAAATGATCCAGAGAATACGAAACCCCATTCAAAGCATCTCGAGAGCAGAAATTAAGACTGCTTTTCAATCTACTCTTGAAAGAGTTGAATCAAATTGATGTGCAATAATTTGAACATTTAAGTCGTCACTAAGTAGTTGTTTTTACGTCTTTGTTATATTTTATTGTGTTGTTTGTCTTATTGTTGTTTTAGTTAATTATATACGTTGAGATCTGGAAAATGTTTTTTGTTTTTTCCACAGCACACTACCTTTCCTTAACTTCGTTTACCGGTGACAGTAACGGTTAGGTATAAATTTACACGTTTCTTAAGATATCTCGAGACAGAAAAATGGTATCGGCATGCGGTTTTCGCTATTCTGTTGCTAATTTGATCCAATTTTGTAATACAGGATTAAAAATGCATACTTGTATTTAATATTTTCCAAAGAAAACTATATTTCTGAAAATAATTAAATAACGCCTCCTAGCTGGCATAACAAAAGTTAACCATTTTAAATACCTAGGATGTTGGATAAACGAGACACTAAATCCGGATGAAGAAATTAAAACTCGTATAGAAATTGCAAGAGGAGCATTTATGAAACTTAGATCTATTTTGAGCAACTCTCAGCTGAACTTACAACTAAGAATCAAGTTCCTAAAATGTTATGTGTATCCTGTATTACTATATGGATGTGAAACCTGGATCATGAAGGTTAACATGATGAACAAATTAGAAGCCTTTGAGATGTGGTCGTATCGTAGAATGCTCAGAATATCTTGGGTTCAACGCATTTCAAACAGAGAAGTCTTAAACAGAGTAGGTCAAGGCGAAGGTGACTTAATGAAGATGATAAAAAAGAGAAAACTTGAATATCTGGGGCATATAATGAGAGGTAGCAGATACAGGATACTGCAGTTAATACTCAATGGAAAGATCGACGGAAACAGAGGAATTGGTCGAAAGAAATATTCATGGCTCCGAAACCTTCGTCAATGGACTGGCTTATCAGCAGATCAATTGTTACATGCCGCACAAGATCGAGAACGATATCGGCAAATTGTTATGGAAGTTACCCACGCCTAAAAATTTGGGCACGGTACTTAAAGAAGAAGAAGCTGGCATAATACTTAATAGGCTGTTTCGAAATTATAACTCTTACATTGACGAAAAAGAGCTGTTTTCAACAAGACCAAGTTTGCAAAATTCGATTTAGCAGAATCAGACTTACAACCATTTTTTCATAACAAGGTTCCCACTCACCCCCACCTCTTATTTGCAAAGGTAGACTTAAACTTGTGAAATCAAATATGCGCAGAATTTTGTGAAGAATACGATGATTGGATTTCCAGTGCCCTTTCATTAGGTAAATTTTGTAAAATTTTGATTTTTTAATTTTTGATGTTCAATTACGCCCTCTAGCGGTGGACCTACAATTATAAAAATAATTTCCAGGCTTTTCCCGAGGCAACTTTTGTTATAAATATTTTTTTCTCAAAGCTGTACTATAAACAGTTCCTGAGATATTATATGGCCGAGAGCCATTCTTATTGGGACACCCGGTACATAGTGGATACAGTAAGATATGGGCGTTTCAACCTCTTTAGCCGATTTGATATTGAAAACCAGTGAAGTTGAAACTGTCAATCAAATTACCAGTGGCTTGGAAAAATATATTTTCTAAATTAAAATTCTTCAATCGCAACTGCATAGTAAATACGTAAAAATATAGATACAGGTCGACCCCCGAAGAGATGGACTGATGACATAAAAGAATGACCACAAATTGGATTCAGATGGCGTAAAATTGGACGTAAGAGTGGAAAAGCATACGAGACGACTGTGTGTAGCAGTAAATTTTGGAGGTTTAAATGATAATATACTATACTCTATACAGTTGTTGTTAAAAACGGATCTTTGCACAAATGTAATGATTGATTTACAAAAAAGTTAAATGAAAACATTAAGTGAAACGTACGTCGGCATGTATTTTAAATGTATTTGTCAGGAAATGGCTATTATCCCAGTCGACGTGTTTTATAAAGTTATTTTATTGAATTGTTTGATCTTTTTTCACTATTGAGGATTTTGCTGGACTCAACATTAAACAGCTTGAACTTCATATCGACTATTACTAATATAAAGATAAAAATATAGAAGGGTAATAAACAAATTTAACAAAAAACACAACGTTAAATAATACACTCGAAAATAAACAAATAAGTTTTCTTTGGACGTTCGAGAGAACTATAGCTAGACTCTTGTAATATATTGAAAATTTGTAGGTTAAAAAATATTACTTGTCTCATTAGTTTAAAAATAAATAATTACTAGTCCAGAAAGCCACTGCGCATCCGCCAGGAAAAATATTCTGATTCGGATTTTTGGCACAATCCTACTCAAAAAGGATCCCTTTTAACAAATTTGCATGTTGCCAGGTCCAAAGTGGGTCAAAATTTTTTTAAACGTTTTTTTTGTTTTTTTTTTCCTAAAATGATTTTTTTTTTGCATCGAACAAAGTTTTTTAGGTTTTTTGGATTATTTCAAACAGAAAAGGTCTTCAGTAATTTTTCCCTAAAGTTGATAGATTTTGACATATAAACGACTAAAAATTTAAAAATTGCGAAATCGGCCATTTTTAACCCTCAAAAACTATGTGAAAAACTGAAAATTTCGATGTTGCCGAGCTGAGAAGATGTCCTTTGAACATCGATTGATCAAATCCCGAAGAGTTTTTTGCAATGCAGCATCGAAAACCCCTTTGTTTTTAATTGCCAATCAAGCGGGCGCTTGATTGACAACCGTTGCATGTATATTATGTAACATGCGTAAATATATGTGCGGAAAAATATTTCGATTGAATTTTTTTTTCACCATCTTGCTTGAAAATATCCCCTTTTAACAAATTTGTATGTTGCCAAGATCAAAAAGTCAACAATATTTTCAAACGTTTGTTTTTTGTTTTTTCCTAAAACTAATTTTTTTGCATCGTTGCATTTTTTAAGTTTTTTGGATCATTAAAAATAGAAAAGACCTTAAGTGACTTTTCTGTAAATGTGATAGTTTTCGAGATATAAGCGATTGAAATTTTAAAAATTGCAAAATCGGCCATTTTTAACCCTCAAAAACTATGTGAAACACCAAAAATTTCAATGATACTAAGGTACGTAGATATTCTAAGAATACCGATTGATGAAATCCCGAAGAGCTTTTTGCAATACAATATCGAAAACCCCTTTGTTTTTTAATTGCTAATCAATGTGTATATGTAATCGGAGAATATTTTAAGTATAAAAAAATTGTTTAAAATTTTTTTTTACCCTGGCAACATGCAAATTTGTTAATAGGGAACCTTTTTAAGCAAGATGGTGAAAAAAATTGAATCAAAATACATTTACGCATATTACATACAATGCTGTATACATTATACATACATAGTGTGACCAACTAGCCCGAAAAATCCGGGACATGGCCCGAATTACGAAGTCGTGTCCCGGCGTCCCGGACAAGGCTTCAGGGCCATCCGAATTTTCTACGTTTTGGTAAAATTCTATTTTGACATTTTGAATACGTTATTTTTCTAAGAATTCACATCAAATTGAATTGGTGGAAGGAAAAAACTCGACAATTTCTAGAGTGTAATGCTAATACCACATCCAAAACGCATGGATTTTATATCGTTTATATTTTGTTTTATATTTTCTACGAAAACTCAAACTACGGACTTTCCCGTTTCTGTATTTTAATTATCGTCTTCTGAAAAGACGATTCAAAAACATGAATACCAAACAATGATAATTATATTTTTATATTAACCTAAGGTTCTCTTTACATGGAAATCCAACGTCAGTTGATTCTCTAACTTTTCCTTTTTTGAAAAAGATTTCCGGATTTGAAGTCAAAACGTCAAAAACTAACAAACATGTAATTATCATTACAACCCATCCCATCAAAAAGTTTTTGTTAACATAAAAATATTAAGTAATCAATAAAATGATGATATTAACCCTCGTAAGGCGGTGCGGGGTGCAGCTGCACCCCAGACCTCCTTTTTCTTACCTATCTTTTTTGATTAATTTTTTTGATTTTTGTCCATTTTTTTATTCGCATTAAATTCAATTCTAAACACATTCCACCCATTACAGCATTTAAAACTATTTGCGTTTACGTGTTTTTTTTTTGGAAATATGACTGTAAGGTGCAAGTGATGAAAATTTCATCCTGAATTAGACGTTTCTGCTGTTCCACCTGGAACTAACAGAGCTATCGAACAATGTCAGTGTTATTTATGTGAGAGAGAAAAGACCGAAAGTCCCGGCATAATTGTATTGCGTGTAAAAACTTTGTATTACTCACACTGTGAAAAATTTTAAGTGTTTGTCTTGCAGCGATAATATTGTTTTTAATAAGAAATAAGTACTTTGTTTGTAAAATTATGTTTCATAATATGAAAAACAAGTCCTAATTATCTTTCAAATCAATTTCTCCAACGTTCACATATAAAAAAATGGATATACGGATGGGGTGCAAGTGCACCCCGCACCGTTGTTTACGTAAGAATCTAAGCACCGCCTTACGAGAGTTTAAGTTCTATTTTTTTTTAAAATGGCCCGATTTTCATTGAAAAGTCCCGGATTTTAGCTATTTTTTTCAGCCTTGTCCCGAATTCGACTAAAAAGGAGTTGGTCACACTATACATACATGCAACGCAACGGTTAAAAATATAGTAGCGACCGCTTGACTAGCAATTAAAAAACAAAGGGGTTTTCGATATTGTATTGCAAAAAGCTCTTCGGGACTTCATCAATCGATATTCTAACTACGTACCTTGGTATCATTGAAATTTTCGGTGTTTTACATAGTTTTTGAGGGTTAAAAATGGCCGATTTTGCAATTTTTAAATTTTCAATCGCTTATATCTCGAAAACTACCACATTTACAGAAAAGTCACTAAGATATTTTCTATTTGGAATGATCCAAAAAACCTAAAAAAAATTGTCCGATGCATAAAAATTAGTTTTAGGAAAAAACAAAAACAACCGTTTAAAAAAAATTTTTTAACTTTTTGATTCTGGCAACATACAAATTTGTTAAAAGGGGATATTACAAGGATGTTAAGAGGGGACAAATAAAAACAAAGGGGTTTTCGAAATTGTATTGCAAAAAACTCTTCGGGATTTCATCAATCGATGTTCGAAGAATATCTTCTTATCTTGGCAACATCGAAATTTTCAGTTTTTCACATAGTTTCTGAGGGTTAAAAATGGCCGATTTCGTAATTTTTAAATTTTTAATTGCTTATATGACAAAAACTATCAACTTTAGAGAAAAGTTACTAAATACCTTTTCTGTTTGAAATGATCCAAAAAACCTAAAAAAGCTTTGTTCGATGCAAAAAAATAATTTTAGGAAAAAAACGAAAAAAAAAACGTTTAAAAAATTTTTGACCAACTTTTCATCCTGGCAACATGCAAATTTGTTAAAAGGGGTCATTTTTGAGTACGATTGTGCAAAAAATCCGAATCGGAATATTTTTCCTAGCGGATGCGCAGTGGCTTTCTGGACTATACCGGAAGTAATCAAATAAGAAAGCAACAGTTAGTCGTTCTAATAATTATGTTTGAAAATAAAAATTACAATGAAATGTACAAACAAAGACTGAGCATCATTTTAAGATTTGTAAGACAAAAAAGAAATTGAAAATAAAAATTGACAATACTTTAAACGCGTTTTCCTCAAAACTCCTTTTTTCAAAGACTGTAGACATTGTAACTCAAAAACTACTTGACCGACCCACCTGGAATTTTGTATATATTTTCTTTAGACATTCCTTGAGGTAAAGCTATCGAGATATTTTTGTTGTATGCTTATTTTTTGTTTAACAATAATAAATATGTTAATTTTCACCCTTTTACAAAAAAAAATCGTTTTTTTTACTTCTGAGTGGTATCAAAAAGTCAAAATTAGATAAAACTAAAAAAACTTGACAGCGTTACCTCGAGAAACTCATAAGCTAATAAAATCTTTTTGAGTTTTTTATTTATCACGATTCAATGATGAGTTCTGATGTCCACCGCAAAATTCATTATATTTTGAGGTGTCTGTTAAAAATTTGCCACGGTTGGCTTATTTTTCAGTATTTTTCCTTGAAATTTTTCTTGAGTAATCTATGAATTGTACTGAATATGCCTATTTAATTTAAAAATAAAATAATTCTACCATACTTTCAGAAAAAATGTGTTTGGAATATTGATTTCAACCCCTTCGGCCCCCCTTTAATGATAGCTATGCCACGATTTTGATAGGCAACCCATGCTAGAAATATTTGTGGATGTATGAAATTTAATAAAAAAAATGTTTCATCCGGCAAGCAGATGGGTACATTATTTTTCCACCTACCTCTACCGAAAGTATACTTTTCCGGACCTGATTGTAGGTAGCAAAGTTGTACTTTTCCTCCCTAGGAAGGAAAATATTTTTCCTCCCTAGGGAGGAAAAGTAATAGTGACGTCATGGTATTTTATTCATGAAATATAACTTATTGACGCCCTGTACAATATCTATTTTCTATTACGTAAGTATCTATACATTTTAACGTTTATTTAAAAACACTCTGTATTTTACAGAATGGTAAAAAACAGTAAATTGTTATTCCGATTTAACAATGTTTACATTAATAATTTGACCTATATTTGACAGTTGACAGTTGTATTGTACCTACTTGTTAGTTTTAGTTCTAATAAATTTTGTTGGTTAGTTACATAAATAAATTAAGTAAAAATGAAAAAATGATTTGTTATTTGAGGAAGGTGGAAAAACCAAATGTATAACATGGGAGTTAAAGTGCCTTTTCCTCCCTTGAATGATTACTGCCCTCCGCTACGCGTCAGGCAGTAAACTTCATTCTCGGGAGGAAAAGTAGCACTTCCCTCCCTTGTTATACAAATAGCTATTGACCTCCTATTCGGATATTAGACTAGTAACGTTTAGGCAAGGGAAGGGGGTACAGAAAAACTTTACGATACGTTACGTGGGGGTCAAAAATCTTCATAAATTGAGTTACGTAATGCTTGAACGCTCTCAAAGATGCACTGGAATAACTTGAACGTAATAACGGATATTGGGATAAATAAAAAAACCACTGTAAAAACCGAATAGTTATCTTTATCAATATTATTATTATGGTTATTAATATCACCACACAGATACGAAAATGTGGTAATTACTAGATTCTATTTTAATTATTAGTCTGTCGTAATATTTCATCCTTTCAAAGTATTTTTGTACTCTGTTGTAGTTGTAGAGATTTAATCTGGAGATTGTAACTTTTCCGAAAAATAGTTTTTTCTCGAATATCCTGTTTTGATTCGAATATTTTGTGACCTTCACATTTATAATAAGAATAATGCAGTTAGTGAGCCTATAATAATAACTATTATAGGCTCACTAACTACATCACTTATTAATATTGTATTCATTGGGCTCAAGAGCGAAGACGCAAAATTTCGGGTCAATTCTTTTTAAATGCATTCATTTTTTTTCGAATCCTAAGAAAACTAAAAAATATTTTTGAAAAATTTAAACGCAAGAATGAAACAACATTATTATCGAGGGCCGAAAGTCCCTTAGAATAAACAACAAGTTTCTTTTGAATGAGATATTTGAAATTAAAATCACACTAAATTTTCTCTTCTTTTTCGCCCCTTTAACTTATTAAAATAAACATTATAGAACCTTTCGGCGACTTTCGGTCCTTTATGAAAAAATCAACGTATGTTGATGTAGACTAGGGATGGGAAAAACCTACCGGTTTAAACCTAAAACCGGTTTTTTTACTTCGCAATAACCGGTTTTACCGGTTGTTTTTTTGTCCCGGTTATAACCGGTTTTTTCTTTTTAAAGTAAAAACCGGTTATTAGGTTTTCACGGTGATTAGGATTAGGTTAGGTATTATTTTGGATCCCAATTATAATTATTATTCTCAAGTAATCATTCCAAACAAAACCATAATTCAAATTTTATTTTATTTTATAAATACAGAAGCAAACTGAACGTGCAATCTCACATCAGCCAGAAACAATTTATAAGTTTTATTATAATAGTTCCTTGAAAAGGTACTTGTAATCATAATATTTACATAAGAAGTGATCTGGTTGAAGACGCAAACATCATCTATTTTTCACACTTAACTCTTGACATTGAAAGTGGGTGAATTACTTTTTCTGATTACCAAAAATAATGCTCTGACTATGAATATCAAATAACTGATTACGAATACGAATCTCCAAGAATTTCCCTACGTTTTCAAAACGATACACCCATACAGGAAGTATTAAATGAGTTAAAATGTACCTATTCTACAAATTAATATACAAACGTGTTAAAAGTAATACATGATAAATTTTTTTTTGAGGGTAGTAAAAATAAAAGATAAATTGCATTATCCAATTTATTTTTAAGTAAAATATTTATGTTGATATTATTTCTTTTTAAATCCCATTTCAAAGAGTCTGGGAAATTTTTTATAAGTTCAAATGGTTGGGGATTTTTTTGAGTTTGGGAGGAAAGGAAAATTGGTGGGTATTTTAGAGGATTATATTTTTAAATGGCAAATTAAATTTGCATCAATAATTGAATACAATAATTGCATATTATATTCTACTCTCATAATATACAATGACTATATAACCTGAATTATTTCAGCGCTCTCTATTGAGCAGTAGTATAATAATAATAATTTTGGTTTACTGTTCTCTACATCTGACTACTGAAATTCACAAATCTTTGGGATTCACACAAATCAAATTTTATTTCGATCCAATGTATATATTAATCTTACGCTATATTATATTTAATAATAATCAATAAATATTATATAATAATAATAAAATAATAAATAAATATATTAATTAATAGAATAAAATGGTTTTATTAAAAATTGTGTTTTATTTATATTGATATTTGTTCTTTCGATAGTACTAATTTTGATCATATTGATATCGAGTCGAATGGAGTATCGCAAACTAAAGTGCATTGTAAATATAACTTTGTAACCTATTGGATTAAAAAAACCGAAAACCTGTTTTTCCAAAAACCGGATTTTTTGGTGGGTTATAACCGCTAGGTTAAAACGTAAGCAAAAAAAACCGGTATAACCGAAAACCGGTGTTTTGTCAAAAACCGCCATCCCTAATGTAGACATACATCAGAAATAGATGTTTGCTGTCGCCCCAATTATTATTTAATGAGTATGTACTTCCAACTAATATCTCAGGAGTCCAGGAGGCAATATGGGAAAGAATTGAAGGTGTAAGGCCTTGTTTAGATAGGGCGGTTTGCCAACGTAAACGTCGCGATTAACCTGTTTAAACGCTGGTAAACCACGTAAAACTCGCGGTTGCATATGCTCGATGATGAGCGGTTGTAGACCAAGAGGCAGCGCTGAAAAATCTATTTGAATTTACTAAAGCTAGATTTTTCACAGTTGATTACTGTGAGTGTGTAGAGAAACATACTGCGGTCGGTCAAGCGAAACGTAGAACAGGGGTTACTGAGAGGGTTGCTTTCCTACGAAGGTAATTATTTCCATTTACTAAGGCTGAAAATCAGTACACACATTCTAAATTAAATATAAATAACAGTTATTATAGTCGGTCAGCTGTATGACGGGACAGAGCCGGTCGGTCGGCCTCAATAGTCGATTGAGGAAATGAAGCATTTTGGCTCGCAATTTTTCGTCAAGCATGGACTTACTTGAAATTTTTACAGAGGCTAGGGAATAGTCCAAGGATCATTTTCTATAGCATGCCGCTATCATACGCTAAAACCTTAAGGGTGGTTGCCACCCCATCTCGGGGGTGGGAATTTTTTATTAAATTTTAACCTTGTAATTCCGTGTAAAAAGTGATTCTAAGAAAAAAATGTTTTTTACATTTTCTTCGTAAAACTAATATTTTTCGAGTTATTCGCGCTTGAAAATAACAGTTTTTCGACGAAAAATCGACTTTTTTAGAGGGTTTTTGAGAATACCTCGAAAAATATGCATTTAATCAAAAAAACTGTAGATATCGAAATTGTATCTTTTAGTAACACAAACCAAATTCTTTTCCTATAATATCTTTAAGACCAACACAAACCGAGTTAGCTTTTTTTGTCAAATGCACAATTTGAAATATTCAAAGACAAATAATGGGAAAAATTTGCATTTTTCGAGAAAAACTTAAATAATCTTTTTTAAAGTATACAATTAGACCTTTAAAAAAATAATAAAATGTTTCTAGCATGAAAATTAAGCGACCTACAAAAAAATGTCGGTACCTGTTTTTCTCTACGAAAAAATCAGTGAAAACAACCCGCTAACTACCTTCCTAATTCAAAATTGGTCTTCACCTTTCTGTAGTTCCTTTTATATTTATATTATCAATACACTCAAGAAGTTTGACCTATTTAAAATGCCTAATTTTGGAAAAATTGAAGTTTAAAGAAAAATTGATTTTTTGCAATTTGATATTTTTCACATTTTACTTCAAAATATCTCCGAAAATACTGAAAATATGAAAAAAATTATAAACTACTAAATTGTAGCTTTTTTAATGACTAAAATTACCCTGTGCATAGATTTTCTTTACAGTGAATATTTGGCCAGATATAGCTGTTTAAAACCTCTATTTACCAGCAAACACCCCCTTATTCGAGCCCTTTAAACCCGCCCCAATTAAAAACTAAGGCATCTTACGGTATTTAATTTACACAGTCTTATAGCTCTTTAAAAATCCTACAAAATCATTTTTGAGGGGTCTCATTACTGAGAGGGTATCAAAGTTGCTTTCATACGAAGGTAATTAAATCCATTTACTAAGGCTGAAAATCAGTACACAGTGAGCTATAATATTTTTTCCAAAATTAGGCAATTTAAATAGGTCAAACACCTTAAGTGTATTGATAATATAGATATAAAAGGAACTACATAAAGGTGAAGACCAATTTTGAATTAGGAAGGTAGTTAGGGGGTTGTTTTCACTGATTTTTTCGTAGAGAAAAGCAGGTACCGACATTTTTTTGATTATAAGTCGCTTAATTTTTATGCTAGAAACTTTTTATTATTTTTTTTAAAGGTCTAGGTTTATACTTAAAAAAACATTATTTAAGTTTTCCTCGAAAAATGCAAATTTTTCCCATTATTTGTCTTTGAATATTTCCAAATTATGCATTTGACGAAAAAAGCTAACATTTAACATGCCGTATCTCGGTTTGTATTGGTCTTAGAGATATTATTGCAAAATAATTTGGTTTTTGTTTCTAAAAGATACAATTTTGATATCCACAGTTTTTTTTGATTAAATGCATATTTGTTCTAGATATTCTCAAAAAACCCTCTAAAAAGGTCGATTTTTTCGTCGAAAAACTTATTTTCAAGCGCGAATAACTCGAAAAATATTAACATAAAATCCTTTATAAAAGGTATATTTGTTAAAATCCCTATACAGGGCTACATCAAAGACAGAACTAGTTTTCAATCGGTTGACCGATCATCATCAGTGCAATCTTAGAATCTACATGCAAGCCACCAAAGTAAAAATAACAGGGTAAAAACCCTTTACAATTGATCCGTCATCGGAACATATGACTAAGATGTGAATTATAACATGGATGATTAAGATATCCAATGTTTTTCGCCCGAGGTACCAATGAGCTCTATCTGACAAGTTCACATCAAGTTCTGTCTTTGATGTAGCCCTGTATAGGGATTTTAACAAATATACCTTTTATAAAGGATTTTATGTTTTTGTAATGGTATACAGCCAACTACAGAAAATTTTTCCTCGTGGATTCGAAAAATATTAGTTTTACGAAGAAAATGTAAAAAACATTTTTTTCTTAGAATCACTTTTTACATCGAATTGCATTGTTAAAATGTAATAAAAAATTCCCACCCCCGAGATGGGGTGGCAACCACCCAAAAGGTTTTAGCGTATGATAGCGGCATGATATAGAAAATGATCCTTGGAGTATTTCCTATCTTCTGTGAAAATTTCAAGTAAATCCATGCTGGACGAAAAAATTGCGAGCCAAAATGCTTCATTTCCTCAATCGACTATTGATGCCGACCGACCGGCTCTGTCCCGTCATACAGCTGACCGACTATAATAACTTTTATTTATATTTAATATAGAATGTGTGTACTGATTTTCAGCCTTAGTAAATGGAAATAATTACCTTCGTAGGAAAGCAACTTTGATACCCCCTCAGTAACCCCTGTTCTACGTTTCGCTTGACCGATCGCAGTATGTTTCTGTACACACTCAGAGTAATTAACTGTGAAAAATATAGTAGCTTTAGTAAATTCAAATAGATTTTTCAGCGCTGCCTCTCCGTCTATTGCATTTGTTTCTATGCTAACTTGAACCGCGGCGGTTGGGTTTTTCAGGTAAACCGCGACGTCGACGTTGGCAAACCGCCTGCATATAAACAAGCCCTAAGGATTGAAGGGAGCATCATTAATAATATCAGATTTGCAGACGATACCGCAATCATGGCAGAGAATATAGTCGATTTATAAATTCTTCTAGAAATCATTAGGTAATAGAGAAAGCAAAGATACATATATGAGTAGGGGAGCAAAGTATGCTAAATGTGCAGTCACTCGAGCGCTATTGGGTTGTGACGAGTAGGTCCTAAAACCAAAAAAAGTTAAGTAAAGTTTTCCATTTTAGTGGGCGCTTGCCATTTTTTAATTTAATTTTCCATTTCCAACAATCGTTTTTCCGATTATAACGCCATCTATCCATAATTCGAAAAAAGTCTCGAATAAAAGTTATTTATTTTTACGAAAAGAATCCAAATCTGCAATAAAAAATGAGGGCTCCTATTTAAGATTTTAAAGTAACCCCCCACCCCACATCCATGGGGGTCGTGTTTGGTGCCATTTGATAGATTTTTCAAAAATATTGAATAAGTGTATTTTACAGTTTTTCGATCTGATGTTCATTTCGCGAAATATCGCGGGATTCGTATTTAAAATATTAAATTTACCCCCACCCCTCTCCGTAGAAAGTCGTGTTTGGTATCACTCGATAGATTTTTAAAAAATATTGGGCACATATTTTTTAGTTTTTCGATCATTTCGCGAAATATTCGCTTTTTTCTTGTGAAACTTTGGGACTCACCCATTTCCTTACGCCCGGATCAAATCGTCAGATTTTTAAAATATACACTCTTTTGCATGTACTTAACTTACCTTATCTTAATCTGACAATTTCGAGTTTTTTTAAGGATAGATTTTTTTTTTCGGGCTCCCCTTAACGAACTCCCCTGTGTTAAGAGCCAATATATGGTAGAGGTACATCTGCAGGGTACCAGGTTTCTCTCCATATACTAATCTGACGCGCTCGAGTAACTGCAAAAATCCCCGCTTGGGCTCCCCTACCATAACAATGAATATAGATAAAACCAAATACATATTTAGCTCGAAATGTAATTATTAATACACGTTTCTTTGTTTTTTCCACAGCACACTACCTTTCCTTAACTTCGTTTACCGGTGACAATAACGGTTAGGTTTAAAATTTACACGTTTCTTAAGACAACGTGTGATCCAAAATTATTGTCACCATAGGTGGCTCTGAACGACAGAGATAGCTATACAGTGCATGTCTATTCTTAATTCAGATATACTTTCCAGTTTACATCAACTTCGCAGTGTACGTGTACCGTGTACGTCAACTTAACAAGAAGAGTTAGGTTATGTAGAGTTGTTGGTAGTGGACATATACCGCAGCTTGTTTGATTTTATTTATTATTGTTACTTATAATTTTGTTAATTCTTTTGATTTTTGGTTAAAGTTGTGTGTTAAAGGTTTTGACTGATTTTTTATGTTTTATAATGTTAACCAAAATTAATTGATAAACCAATTATATAAATTCAGATTAAAACAAGACATACGTAATTTTTTGCACGGCTAGCTTTGATCCCAATAATTGTGGATCGCTCGTTATCTCGAGATAGAAAAAAGGTATCGACATGCGGTTTTCGCTATTCTGTTGCTAATTTGATCTAATTTTGTAATACAGGATTAAAAATGCATACTTGTAATTAATATTTTCCAAACAAAACTAGATTTCTGAAAATAATTTAATAACGCCTCCTAGCTCGCATATTACTTAACAGGCTGTTTCGAAATTATAACTCTTACGGTTAAATTCGATTACAGTCTGCTAAATTCGATTTAGCAGAACCGGACTTAAAGCCATTTTTTCATAACAAGGTTCCCACTCACCCCCACCTCTTATTTGCAAAGGTAGACTTAAACTTGTGAAATCAAATATGCGCAGAATTTTGTGAAGAATACGATGATCGGATTTTCAGTGCCCTTTCGTTAGGCAAATTTTGTAAAATTTTGATTTTTTAATTTTTGATATTCAATTACGCCCTCTAGCGGTGAACCTACAATTATGAAAATATTTCCAGGCTTTTCCCGAGGCAACTTTTGTTATAAATATTTTTTCTTAAAGCTGTACTATAAACGGTTCCTGAGATATGGCCAAGAGCCATTGTTATTGGGACACCGGTACATCAAAAATCATAAGGACAATGTTGTTAATAAATGAAGACACAAGCGGATGAAGGGTCTATGTGACATTTGCAAGTTATTGAGAAAAATGAAGTTGAAGTTTTTATACTAGAACTTTTTTACTATAAGATCTAAATAGACTAAATTTATAGGATAGGTAGGTAGTCCTAAAACTAATATATTTATTAACACTATTAAAAAAACTTTAAAAAATATTTATTATATATTTTTTATATATAAAAAGTGTACATAGATCCTTTATGCACTTACATTTTAAAAGTTACTGTGAACATAGATCCTTTACACTCTAGTAACTTAGAAAATATTAATTTTAAAACGTGTTTGGCTTGTTTGAAAGATTTTTAGATTCGAACAACTTACTTTTAACATAAAAACATGTTTTGAAAAATTTGTCACATAGACCCTTCATGCACTTGTGCCTTCAAATATCAATAAAAATGCCATAATAAATATGGGAATTTATAAAAGCATGCACATTAAAATTTGTTAGTTTATGGTAATTCCAAAGGTGAGCCAACTGACATGTTAAGGAGCTCGTATGCTTTCTGCTCACGTATTTCTGCTCGTATGCTTGTGAATAAAAAATATTAATATATTAATAAAGTTTTTCAATTAAAAATCTTTTAAAAATATTTAATTTACAAATATTTTTATTAGGTTGAAAAACTTAGTCTTTTATTTAGCCGATGCCGCTAGGCACCTACTACCATCTCGTCAGTTGCGGTGGGAGATGGATATGTCGAAAATTTTTACCTGGGCCAGAGAAAAGCAGCCTATGCAGTCTCTGATGAACCTCTAACAAGAGGTGAAATCGTCGATAAGAGTGCTGGCTGCACTCTCTGATCTGAGTAAAAATTAAGACAGTTTTGGTTTCGCACCGCAACTGAATGAATAAAAATGGTATACATTTTTATTTTTTATTTTTATTTTTAAAAAATATTAAATTTTTTTTACAAACCAAAACATATTTGCGACACCATAAATGTTATGATCCTGTTATCTTGGCGATTTTAATTTAAAATCATCGCATTTTACATATCAGAAACTGAATCCATGCTCGCTTTTATGTCCTGGGGTTTTTTAGATCAAATCGGTACGTGCCAGACCATTTCGTGTTCCAGCGATGCGTGATAACATAAAATGGGGGCGGGGGAAAGGGAAAGCACACCACTGGGAGTCGAATCTATCGTGATGGATATTTAATGGAAACAACTATGTATTTGATAAAATGTATCTGTTATAAGTATACAAATCTACATTCTACGAAAAGAAACGTAATAGAAATATTTTGTTTTTCATTCTTTATTAAAAACTATTTCTTTCAATAAAGAAAGTTCCAGTTCTTCTTACTGGTTCCTTGCTATTTAATTCATCATACAGAGAGAATCTAAATTATGGAATAAATTCATTTTCTCTAAAAAGGACGACTTTAGAGAAAAATACCGAAACAGGTCGATTTTTATTTTCAAATTACAATTTTTGCATATATTTCATACTAGTGACGTCATCCATCTAATCGTGGTGACGTAATCGATGATTTTTTTAAATGGAAATAGGGGTCATGTTGCACCTCATTTGAAAGGGTGTTCAATTCTCTATACAGAACAAATGTTACAGTTCAAGTTGATTATCCAGTTGGAGTTGACTCCAACTAGTTGGAGTCGACTCTAACGGCTGGTTTCAGTAAAAGTTGATTATAAATATAAAATGAAGATTTATATTCAACATTTACTAGTAAAAGTAGACTCCAACTAGGAAAAGTATACTCTTCCCAATGCCATTTAGTAAAAGTTGATTCTGATTCACACAAACAGCCGATTCTAGAAATTAAATTAATGTTACTGAATATGTTCAAATTAGTCTAGGCTGTATCGTCGTCCCCGTTAGTGAAATTGCTCCGATTCGAATTTTTTGCACAAACTTACTCAAAAAGAGATCCTTATAACAAATCTACTGGGTGCCAGGCAGTACCTTGATCGATAAATTGTTTAAACAATTTTTTTTAGACCAATTCACAAAAATAATTTTTTCACTTCGAACAATTTTTTTAGATCATTCTGAGCAAAAAAAGGTATTTTGTGATTTTTCTCTAAAATTGATTGTTGTCGAGTTATACGCGATTTAAAATTTGAAAAATGCAAAAATAGCCATTTTTCAAGGCTTAATAACTCGGTTAAAAGCCATTATTATGAAAGTCAGAAAGTGACCAAATCAAAGTTTATAGCCCCCTGTACAAGATCCAGCAGAAATTTTTGTCACTATTTTATTACTAAGCTTTATCTTTAATTATTAACAATGAGCGATAAGAGCGTATTAGGCGGCCGTCAATGGTGAGTGCTAAAGAGATGCACCATTTGGGCCGTCCAATGGTGAATCTCACTCGCACTCACATTGACGGCCGCCTCAATACGCGCTTAGCGCTCATTGTTGATAATTAGAAATAATATCTTATTAATGAAATAATGACAAAAATTTCTTCAGGATCTTATAGAGGTAGCTTTAATCTTTGATTTTTTTTAGTTTCTGACTTTCATAATATACAGTGAGCACGTAAAGGTTGGAATAAATTCATTTTCTCGACAACGGACGATTTTAGAAAAAAATGCCGAAACAGGTCAATTTTTATTTTTAAATTACGACTTTTTGGCATATATACCATAGTAGTGACGTCACCCACCTGGGCATGATGACGTCATCGATGATTTTTTAAATGGCAATAGGGGTCTTTTGATAGCTCATTTGAAAGGTAATTCAATTCTCTATTCAATAATATAACTAATAACATAATTTTTTATACAGGGTGCCCAAATTTTTTTATTTTTTTGATTAAATTTACTGACATAAAAAGAAGAATGCAAGTAATTTATTTAATTCAAAATACATTTTACTGCTCTCATAAAACAGAATAAAATGTTTATTTGAAAAATAATCATTGCTTTTAGCTTAAATTAAATGTTCAAACTGTCAAGAGGAAGGTGGGTGGCTGCTTTAATACTGAATTTAAGCAAAAAACAATATTTTTATTTGTCAAATACACATTATTTCCTGTTTTCTGATAGGAGTAAAATGTATTATGAGTTAAATAAATTACACACATTCTTCTTTTTGTCAAAAAATTTAATTCAAAAAAAATATTTCTGTATAAATAATAATGTTAATGTTTATATTACTGAATAGAAAATTTAATTACCTTTCAAATGAGCTATCACATGACCCCTATTCTCATTTTAAAAAAACGTAGATGACGTCATCATTCTAGAAATTAAATGTTACTGGAAATAATTATGTTCAAATTGTGATATTTATATTCTAGGCTGTATCGTCGCCTCCGATAGGTAAATGATTCCATTTCGATTTTTTTGCACAAACTTACTCAAAAAGAGGTCCTTATAACGAATCCACAGGGTGTCAGATGGTACTGTGGTCGAAAAATTGTTTAAACAACTTTTTTAAACAAACTCAAAAAAAATTAATTTAGGACAATTTTCTTTACATCATTTGGGTCATTCGGAGCAAGGTCAAAAGAGGTCTTTTGTGATTTTTCTGTAAAATTTATTGTTCATACTTGTTTATTGTTATATTTATTTCAAAATACGAAAATGATCATTTTCAAGGCTTAATAACTCAGTTAAAAATTATACCTATTAGTCACCGAAAGTGACGAGAAAGTCACTGAAAGTCACGAGAAAGTTCGAAAGTCACCAAATAAAATTTTAACGACCCCCCTACAAGATACTAAAGAAATTTTTGTTATTATTTTATTACTAAACTAAGCGGTTATTTTTAATTATTAACAATGAGCGCTAGGAGCATATTGACGCAGCTACCAATGTGAGTGCGAGTGAGATACACCATTGCACCATTTTGACATTTAAAAATTCAAACTTCTGTCAAACCACAAAAACACTTTTTTTGTAATTTATTGCTCACATGTCATCACCATGACAAGGCGAAAGTTCTTCTTCTTGTGGTGCTTTCTCCTTTAGTGGAGGTTAGCGACTACACTGCAGCACAATGCGGCTCTAAACAAAGATGTTGAATCAAGGCTGGTCCAGTCTCTGATATTTCTAAGCCATGAAATCTGGCGCCTACCGGGACCCCGTTTTCCTTCAATTTTACCCTGGATGATCAGTTGCGTGAGGCGGTACTTTTCGTTTCTCATTATGTGTCCCAGGTAGCTAACTTTTCTGACTTTAATGATTTTTAGCAGTTCCCTACCTGTACCTATTCTCCTCAGAACATATTCGTTGGTGGTGTGGGTTGTACAAGGTATTTTCAAGTCACTTCTATAAAGCCAGAGTTCAAAGGCGTCCAACTTGTTCATCAGTATTGTGTTGTGTCCAGGCCTCCGTTCCATACAAAAGTATTGACCACACATAGTAATGCAGAAAACGACATCTAAGGCTGATATTAATGCTACTGTTACAAAATAAGCTTTTCATTTTGATAAACCCCTGTCGGGCTACCTGTATTTTCGCTCTTGACTTCTTGTTTATAATCAAGTTGATTGTTGTACCAGCAATCAAGATATTTGTACTGGCTTACGTATTCAAGCTGTTGGTGTTTCACATATTTATTGGAAGAGGTAAATTTTTGTTCCTTGATATGTTTATAACTTTGGTTTTCGCAGTATTGATCTTCATTCCCATTTTTTCACAACTCTCAGTATCCCTGTCCAACAGTATCTGCAGACTATGGTCCGAATCAGTCATTAATACTGTGTCATCTGCATAGCGGATGTTATTTACTCTCTGACCGTTTATCCTGATTCTTTCTGAAGAGTGCGATAAAGAGTTCTCAAATATTACCTAAGAGTAGACGTTAAAAGTATGGGTGATAGCTCACAACCCTGTCTAACACCTCGTTGTATTTCAATTGGCCTTGACGTATTACCATTGGTCTTTACGATTGCTGCCTGATTCCAATAAATAGCCTCTATAATTTTAGAATCTCTTTTGTCGACTCCGATGTTGTTCAATCTTTCTATCAAGGTCTTGTGCGTCAGCCTATCGAACGCTTTTTCAAAATCTATGAAACAGATAAAAAGGTCTGCTTGCTTATCTTTGTGCCAGAGTTTGAAGAGAGAATATTGCTTCTCGTGTCCCCATACCTTTCCTGAAGCCAAATTGTTCTTGACCGGTGACCTCATCACATTTTTTATAATACAGTAGAATCTCGGTTATCCGCCATAAGCAGGCCGACGGAAGGGCGAATAAGCAAAAATGGCGGATAATAAGGAGCGTTAAATGAAACACAAGTTGAGCCCTTGATGATTTCCAGTCTCCGATAGGAGTGGCACAAGAAAAAGAAGAAGAGAATCAGTTTAATTTTGACTGACATTGGACATTGTAGATAGAATGATTTAGGATGAACGAAAAAAACTAGCGATTTTCATCTGCCTTGCTGATGTATCTCGTTTTGTTGCTGCCAATACTCGCCATCTTGTAGCATCATAATATCGACAGCTCTTTCTTCTTGTTGCTCGGAATGCTCGGCTTATTTTATCTCATCTTAAAAAAATTTTACTCATTCTTTAATATTGTCAAAGTTATAAAAATTTGAAAAAAAAATATTATTTAAATGGAGCGGCGGATAAAACGGAAAGGCGGATAAAACGGAAAGGCGGATAAATGAAGGGCGGATAACCGAGACTCTACTGTATATTCTATTCTGTATGATACGCAAGAAAAGCTTTAGAATGTTATTTAATAGACTTATAAGGCGGAAGTCCTGGCATAATTTGGCTTTCTTCTTTTTAGGTAGTGGTATGAAGACTGATTCAAGCCATATTTTAGGGATAGTCCCTGTATTGTAAACATTATTAAATAGTCCAAGAAGAAGGTCTAAGATTTCTCGTTGATTAACTTCAACAGCTCAGCTGGTTTTTCATTTTTTCCTACAGATTTGTTGTTTTTTAGTTGACGTAGAGCATATTCCAGTTCGAACTTCAGTATTGGAAGAGCTTCGTCGTTAGTCTTCCCACATGTTTATTTGTTCTTCAGGGCTTGAAACAAGTTTGCCTTCTGCGTTGATTAGATTATTTAGTCCTTGTGAATATGTCGTGCTTGTGAATTCCTGAGTTTCTTATAAGGATGGAAGTCATCATGTTTTTTTATATAAGTTTTCGATTTCTTCACATTGTTCTGTTATCCATTTTTCTTTTGCAATTTTTATTTTTTGTTTAATGGTTCTATTTAAAGCTTTGTACATTGCTTTGTGCGGAATATATGTGCGTTGGAGGTATACAGCAGGATCTAGCGTTGGAAAATGAAATAACTATTAATCACTGTCAGGAATATAAATACTTGGGTCTTACAATTACACAAGATGGAACGTTGGACAAGAATATCCAAGAAAGGTGCACACAAGGAAGGAAAGCTATCGCATTATTGAACAAAATCCTATGGGACCAAAGTATCTCCAAAGAAAATAAACGTAACATCTATAACAGCATTGTTAAGAGCATTGTAACATACAGCAGCGAAGTTTGGCCACTTAAAGAAAAATCCGAAAATATGCTCAGAACAACTGAAATGGACTTCTGGAGAAGATCTGCTGGTATATCAAGAATACAAAAAATCAGAAATACAAGAATATTGGAGATAATGGATGTAAAGCATACAATAATGGACGATATAAAAACAAAGCAACTAAGACGGTTTGGCCACGTACAACGTATGGAAGAAGACAGATTACCCAAGCAAGAGCTACGATGGGCACCAAAAGGACGGCGGAAGAGAGGAAGACCTAGGAAAAGCTGGATAGAAGGAAGCTTGAACGAAGACATGTGCTACGATCGAGAGCAATGGCGATTGGGAATCGGAAGAGAACGTTATGAACCGATTATATATATATATATATATATATATATATATATATATATATATATATATATATATATATATATATATATATATATATATATATATATATTGATGTGATCTTGATTATTGATATGAGATAATATTCTTATATGTCATTTAATTTAATCCATGCATTAATCATAATCTAATTAATTTACCAGATCACATATCAATATGTTTTCAATCTCAGGGCGAATTATAAAATTAATTACTTACTCTCGTGGCTTCTAAGTATTTCTTAATGGTTCCTAATCGGGATAGGAAAGAAAAGAGTAAAATAATAACACATATGGGTTACAATTGTAATCAAAATATTGTTTATTTTATCTAACTGGCAATCACTGCTTAATATTTGCTATATCTTATTATTCCTAAACATAACATTTACACATGGGAATCTTATTTCCTTTTGGTTTCCAATTGAAAGTTTTTATTAACATTTAACTATTATGATTTATTAGCAACAATTCTATTTAAGTTTGATGAAGCTTTTCTGATATTATTGATTATGTTTCTTCAATTTTAAATGTGGTATTTAATACGAAAAACCCATACATTCATGTCCAAACAAATGAGACTGACCTTTTTCTGGTGAACTGAGAATGTCTTCACACAAGACCCGTTTCCTGCTATCCTTGGCTGCAATCAAAACCTCGTCCTGGCTTCCAGTAATGTTCTCCTCTGAAACTAGCTCGTATAGCTCTCGTTTCCTGCTTCTGTCGTGATGCTGTGTTCTACCTTTTTTGAAACTGCAATCAGCTACCGGGAACTCTTGGCTCAAAGAGGTTCTTTTACTCTCAACCTGGCCTACCTCTCGTTCCACGATAGATACTCCACACTCACGGAACTACACCGGCTTTCTCACTCTCCGTACACTACCGTCTACTACTGGACTTCACTTCTCGACAGCTCAAAACATTCTGATCTCTATTTGTCATTCATTCCCCTACTTTCTAAATATCCCTTCCAGATTCACAAATCAAACTTCCACCACCAACTCTCATTCGCAGTATTTCTCAAAACCAATTTTTAATCTTTCTAAATATGCTTAATGGATTTCAAAAGAAAAATAGTTAATTCCCATTCTAAAATTACTTTTTACTAATTACAAAATTTAATGATCTATTATCTACTTCCACTAAGTCTTATTTAGCATCGGCTAATGATCGAACCTTCCGCGAACAACGATAATGACCTATCATCGATTTCACTTGAGTTTTATTTTACGCGCATTGTCCCGAGTTTCGTTTAATCACTTCTTAAAATTAAATATAACAATTTGTTGTATACAGGTTGTTCTAAATTTATATGCCCGTGGTTGAGAAAATTGAAAATATTTTATATTAAATTGAATTTTATCTATAATTATCAAAATTTAATTTTCATATCAAATAGAAATATAACAATATATTGTTATATTTCTATTTGATATGAAAATTAAAATTTGATAATTATAGACAAAATTCAATTTAATATAAAATATTTTCAATTTTCTCAACCACGGGCATATAAATTTAGAACAACCTGTATACAACAAATTGTTATATTAAATTTTAAGAAGTGATTAAAACGATACTCGGAACAATGCGCTTAAAATAAAACTAAAGTGAAATCGAAAATAGGTCATTATCGTTGTTCGCGGAAGGTGCAATCATTAGCCGATGCTAAAGAAGACTTAGTGAAAGTAGATAATAGATCATTAAATTTTGTAATTAGTAGAAAGTAATTTTAGAATGGGAATTAACTATTTTCTTTGAAATCCATTAAGCATATTTAGAAAGTTTAAAAATTGGTTTTGAGGAATACTGCGAATGAGAGTTGGTGGTGGAATTTTGATTTGTGAATCTGGAAGGGATATTTAGAAAAGAGGGGAATGAATGACAAATAGAGATCAGAATGTTTTGAGCTGTGGAGAAGTGAAGTCGAGTAGTAGACGGTAGTGTACGGAGAGTGAGAAAGCCGGTAGTTCCGTGAGTGTGGAGTATCTATCGTGGAACGAGAAGTAGGCCAGGTTGAGAGTAAAAGAACCTCCTTGAGCCAAGAGTGTTCCGGTAGCTGATAGCAGTTTCGAAAAAGGTAGAACACAGCATCACGACCGAAGCAGGGACGAGAGCTATTCGAGCTAGTTTTTCAAAGGAGTACATTACTGGAAGCCAGGACGAGGTTTGATCGCAGCCAAGGATAGCAGGAACGGGTTTTGTGTGAGGACATTTTCAGTTTCACCAGGAAAAGGTCAGTCTCATTTATTTGGACATGAATGTATGGGTTTTTCGTATTAAATTCCACATAAAAAAGTGAATAACATAATCAATAATATCAGAAAAGCTTCATCAAACTTAAATAGAGTTGTTAATAATAACTCCTAATAGTTAAATGTTAATAAAAACTTTCAATTGATTTACAAAAGGAAATAAGGTTCCCATTTTCAAATGTTATGTTTAAGAATAGTAGGAAATAGCAAATATTAAGCATTGATTTTTATTTTAAATAAAATAAAAAATATTTTTGATTATAATTGTAACCCATATGTGTATTTTTTTTTTGCTCTTTTCTTTTCTATCCCGATTAGGAACCATTAAGAAATACTAGAAGCCACGAAAGTAAGTAATTAATTTATAATTCGCCCTGAGATTGAAAACATATTGATATGTGATCTGGTTAATTAATTGGATTAGTTTTAATACATTGATTAAATTAAGTGACATATAAGAATATTATCTCATATCAATAATCAAGATCACATCAACTGTCGTCCAACGTGGAAAGCATTGTAAAGTATTTCTAGTGGCAAATTTGAAGGATAGAAAGAGTAAAGCCGGTATTTGAAAATTTATATGCCTGTGGTAAAAAGTGAGATACTTACATTTGATAACATAAAATTTTAGATCTCTTTAGGTACAAATTTTACATAACTGATTTAATATTTTATTTTTACGATATTTACATTTCATATATTTATTGACAATTTATAATATTTGGGTGAGAAAAAGTCGTCTTGGTAACATACTAGTAAAATTTCATATTTGGCGGGGACAGTACTTCTTGAAAACAAATGTCTGTGACAAGAAGCCAAAGCAAAGACAACAAAAAACAAAAAGAACATTCAAATCAAGAGAATACTTCAGACCAAGAAGATATTTTAGACACGACAATCATGGCATCAGAACAGCAAGAATTATCAGGAATAGATAAATTATTACAAATGATGCAACTCCAGTCACAAAGAATGGAACAGAAAATGGATGAAACAAAACAAGCAATAGATGAATCACAAAAAAAAATGGATAAAAATCAGGAAGAAACATCAAAAAAAATGGATGAAACACAGAAAAAAATGGATGACAATCAAAAGGAAACAAAACAAGCAATAGAAGAGAACAATAAGAAAATAGAGGAACGCATAGAAAAGTATGAAAAGGAAATAAAAGGATGTTTGACAACAATGAAAAACGAGATAGAACAGCAAGAAATGAAAATTAAGGATCACATGCAAGAACAAGAAATTAGAATGAAGGACCACATGAAAGAACAAGAAATGATAATTCAAAACAAAATGGAGGAGTTAACGAATGGGCAGAAAAAGGAACTAGAAAATTTGGAAAATAAGTTAGAAAATGCTATTCAAGTAGACAGAGAAGAAGTGGAAAAAAGAATCACAGAAATAGAAAAACAAGTCACCGAAAACAGGACGCAACAGAATGTCGGAGAAAGAAGAGAAATGGTTATACATAGCACAGATGACGTGAAGATAAGGTTTGGCGGGGATGTAAGAAGATTACACCCAGTGCCGTTCATAAATAGCCTGAAAAAGAAAATACAGCACATCGGAAATTTCGAAACAGCAAAAGAAACTATCAGAAACCATCTCAAATATGAAGCAAGCCTATGGTTCGATAGCAAAGAAGAAGAATTCGGCAACTGGCAACAATTTGAACAAAAATTTTTGAATTATTTCTGGGGAAAAGTCCAACAATTGGAAATTAACAAGGAATTGCAAAATGGGAAATACAATGATAGGATGGGTGTATCAGAAAGGACATATGCTTTGCAAATTTACAATAATGCAAAACATTTACAATATAATTACTCATCGGAACAATTAGTCGAACTGATTGCAAGACATTTCGAGGAAACGCTGGAAGACCATATCACATTGCAAAATTACAAAGACATAGATAGTTTATGCCAATTCCTACAAATAAGAGAATCACGTCTAAGAGAAAGAAAATCAAGAAGGTCGCGAGAAGATTACAGGCCCCGAGAAACACAAGATTACAGAGATAGAAATCAAAATAGGAGGGACTATACAAGACGAGATTTTAATCCCAGAAGGGAAAACGAAAATAGAGACAACGGAAGAGGAAATTATGAACAAAGAAATAGGCAATGGAATGAGGACAGAAATCGAGAATACCAGAATAGAAACACCACACGCTCAAATCAAGAAAACAGAAATAATGGTAGACAAAATGAACAGGGATATCGAGAAAACCGAAACAGATCCGACAGACCAAGAGAAAATAGAAGAGAAGTAAATAATACCCAGACAGATGAATATGACGGAGAGAGACATTATGACGAAAATATAAACAACGATGAGCAACCGGCGTCTTTTCACGACGGCGCTCACTAAAAACCAAAAATCAAACAGGAATCTTTTGTCACCCTAAGGAGTTTATTAAATTGGCAGGAAACAACGAAAAGAAAAATGGAATTAATTTAAAATTTGTGGATGGATTTATCAACGAGAAACCAATTAAAATTATGATAGACACTGGATCTGAAATAACATTGGTCAACAGAAAACTAATAGAAGAAGTTAACTTAACAAATTTAATTTATAAAATACCTAGGGTAAATTTAGTGGGCGCAAACAAACGGACATTGGCAACTATAAATGAAGGCATACGAGTAATGGTACGACTGGGCAAGAATATGTATGCACTACAATGTGTAATAATGCCAAACATGTCACATGACATGATAGTAGGAGTGGACGAATTGGCAGAAAAACATGTAGTGATAGATTTTAAAAATAATACGATGAAACTAACAGAAGAAAAAGAAAAAGAACAGGACAAGGAACATGAGAAACAAAATACGGACGAATCAGGTAAAGAACAAACAGTGGAAATGAATTTGGCAGCGAAGCAAGGACAAAGAAGAAAAAGGAGAAAAGGGCAGAAAAAGATAAAAGAAAATGAAACTTGTGGCTCCTCAAAAGAAGAGTTGAGCCCAGAAGAAGAAAATTTGAGAGTATCAGAAACAAAGGAAACCTGGGATTCCTCAAAAGAAGAGACGGGCTCAGGAGAAGAAGAAATAAAGCTCAAAAATGAAAGTGAAAAGAATATGATTGAAACAGTGGTATTTGAAGAGGAGGTATATGCAAACGAGGATGCAGAATGCACGGTAAACATGTGTGAAGAATCTGAGAAAAAAGACAGAAAATTGATATGTGGAGAAGGGAAAGAAAAAGAATTGCGGTTGATGTTAAGAAACTACGAAAATTTGATCAATGAGGAAAACAGAGTGGCTAAAAAGTACGAACATTCATTTGAGGTGAAAAACTTGGGAAATTTTCGATCAAAGACTTACCCGATTCCATACAAGTATCGACAAGAGGTGAAAGAAGAAATAAATAAAATGTTGGAAGATCAAATCATCGAAAGATGTGATTCACCGTATATTAACCCGATTGTGATAGTAAAGAAAAGCAGTGGAGAATTGAGATTATGTTTAGATGCCAGGAATATCAACCAGCACACTGTATCACAATATGAATCACCTCTAAACATCGAGGCCATTTTTGGAAGAATCACCGGGTCACACATATTTTCGAAAATTGACTTAAAACACAGTTTTTGGTTGATACCGTTGGCTGAAAAGTGTAGAAACTACACCGCTTTTTCTATTGATGGTATTGTCTACCGTTTTAAGGTAGTGCCGTTTGGATTGCAGAGTGCTTGTGCTGCACTCGTCCGAGCTCTACATACCATTTTGAATCGCCACGAAGATTTCATAGTTCATTATATCGATGATTTATTAATTTTTTCACAAGATACTCAGAGTCATCTGAAACACATAGAAATAATTCTGCAAGAATTGGACACAGCGGGATTGAAATTAAACATTGAAAAATGTCAATTTTTTCAAAAAGAAGTCATTTATTTGGGGTTTCAATTGGACACCAAAACAGTAAGATTATCCGAAGACAGAGTCAAGCTCATAGATGAATACCCAAGACCAACGAATTTGAAAACATTGAGAGGTTTTCTTGGCACGATTAATTATTTTAAAAAACTGATTCCCGATTTGAGCCAAAAGGAAATTCCTCTGATAAAGTTGCTTAAAAAAGGAATAAAATGGAATTGGAAAGAAGAACAGGAGGAAGCTTTCGAAACATTAAAACGAGAATTCGCAAAAGGAACGAAAATATACCACCCCATTTACAATTTACCTTTTATACTCCGAACTGATGCGTCCATACAAAAATTTGCAGGAGTTCTGTCTCAAATACAAAACGACCAAGAAGTGCCGATATGTTTTATATCGCGAGTGACTAAAACACATGAGAGAAAATATAGTGTTACAGAATTGGAGTTTGCCAGTGTACTATATTGCGTAAACAAATTGAGGTTTTACTTATTGGGAGCAAAATTCACAATCGAAACAGACCATGCAGCTTTAGTACATATCATGAAGAATAGATTAGTAAATAATAGAATACATAGAGGCATTCTATTATTACAGGAGTATGATTTTGAGTTCCGATATATAAAAGGAAAAGACAACATAATAGCCGACGCTCTAACACGGGATGAGGACACGGGAAAAAAGGAAACAATTACTCTACAGGTGGGACTAAATAGATTAATACAAGAAGAAGGGATATATTCGTTAAATGAGATAAGGACAAACCAAGAAGACCTAGAGGAAAGAGAGAAAAGAAGAGCGGAAGTAGAGAATGACATATATTTTAAGAGAATAGACGGAAAGGAACTATATTTAGTGACACAGACATTGGCCGAAAAGATAATAAAGAAATTACATGAGGATAATGGGCATATCGGTAGCAGAAAAGTTTGGCTCGTTTTTAGGGAAAATTACATCAGCCGACAGGATTACCGCATTGCAAAGGAAATTACCCAGAAGTGCGATGTATGTCAAAAATATAAGAGTCGGAATTTCAAAAATGAAAATGTTGCCAAAAATATTGAAGCCCGAAACAAACTAGACATTGTAGCAATAGATATGTTAAGCGATCTAATTATGACCACTAAAAGGAACAAACATATTCTGGTAATGGTGGATGTGTTTTCAAAATACGTAAAATTATATAGTTGCCGCACCACAAAGGGGGAGGAAATATTAAGAAAAATCGACAATTTTATAGCCATAGTAGGAACACCAAAAAAGATTCTACTGGACAATGCAACGTATTTCCGAAATGATCGTTTCAAGGGACAACTTCGAGAACGAGGAATAGAGACAAATTTTGTCAGCATCAGGCATCCACAGAGTAATCCTTCGGAACGATTCATACAGGAAGTGACGAAATTTCTTCGCATTGCAACAGATGGTCAACATCGCCACTGGGACAGGAAAATGGCGGAAATAGAAAGGTATCTAAATACAATTCCGAGCACAGTAACAAAAGAGACCCCAGAATACATCATGAAGGGTGTACTGCCGATAAGGCCATGGGAAGACCAAGAGCCAAAAGAATATCAACAGGTGATTGAAACCGTACAGAGAAGATTACGGCGAAGCAACGAAAAATATATCCAAAGACAGGAACAAAATAGAAAAAGAAGACCAGTGACTTTCCAAAAGGGTGAAAAAGTACTCGTGAGGGCATTACGAGTATCAAATCTTCCTGGGGGCATTTGCGCAAAGTTGATGCCTGTTTTCGAAGGCCCGTACATCGTGAATAATGAAAATGGGATAAATAGTTATGAGTTGAGGCACAGGAACTCGGAAAAGATCCGAGGAATTTATAATATTCACGATGTATACAAATATCACGAATAAAAGACAGAATTACATGAAGTAGATAGTAAGTTAGGATATAAGACGTAGATTAAAGTAAGGAAATATACAGGGAGTTGGTTTTGCCTCGAGAAAATTTATGTAAAAATGCAGATAAATTTTATCGAATACAAGGCGGGGATTTGTTATATTTCTATTTGATATGAAAATTAAAATTTGATAATTATAGACAAAATTCAATTTAATATAAAATATTTTCAATTTTCTCAACCACGGGCATATAAATTTAGAACAACCTGTATACAACAAATTGTTATATTAAATTTTAAGAAGTGATTAAAACGATACTCGGAACAATGCGCTTAAAATAAAACTAAAGTGAAATCGAAAATAGGTCATTATCGTTGTTCGCGGAAGGTGCAATCATTAGCCGATGCTAAAGAAGACTTAGTGAAAGTAGATAATAGATCATTAAATTTTGTAATTAGTAGAAAGTAATTTTAGAATGGGAATTAACTATTTTCTTTGAAATCCATTAAGCATATTTAGAAAGTTTAAAAATTGGTTTTGAGGAATACTGCGAATGAGAGTTGGTGGTGGAATTTTGATTTGTGAATCTGGAAGGGATATTTAGAAAAGAGGGGAATGAATGACAAATAGAGATCAGAATGTTTTGAGCTGTGGAGAAGTGAAGTCGAGTAGTAGACGGTAGTGTACGGAGAGTGAGAAAGCCGGTAGTTCCGTGAGTGTGGAGTATCTATCGTGGAACGAGAAGTAGGCCAGGTTGAGAGTAAAAGAACCTCCTTGAGCCAAGAGTGTTCCGGTAGCTGATAGCAGTTTCGAAAAAGGTAGAACACAGCATCACGACCGAAGCAGGGACGAGAGCTATTCGAGCTAGTTTTTCAAAGGAGTACATTACTGGAAGCCAGGACGAGGTTTGATCGCAGCCAAGGATAGCAGGAACGGGTTTTGTGTGAGGACATTTTCAGTTTCACCAGGAAAAGGTCAGTCTCATTTATTTGGACATGAATGTATGGGTTTTTCGTATTAAATTCCACATAAAAAAGTGAATAACATAATCAATAATATCAGAAAAGCTTCATCAAACTTAAATAGAGTTGTTAATAATAACTCCTAATAGTTAAATGTTAATAAAAACTTTCAATTGATTTACAAAAGGAAATAAGGTTCCCATTTTCAAATGTTATGTTTAAGAATAGTAGGAAATAGCAAATATTAAGCATTGATTTTTATTTTAAATAAAATAAAAAATATTTTTGATTATAATTGTAACCCATATGTGTATTTTTTTTTTGCTCTTTTCTTTTCTATCCCGATTAGGAACCATTAAGAAATACTAGAAGCCACGAAAGTAAGTAATTAATTTATAATTCGCCCTGAGATTGAAAACATATTGATATGTGATCTGGTTAATTAATTGGATTAGTTTTAATACATTGATTAAATTAAGTGACATATAAGAATATTATCTCATATCAATAATCAAGATCACATCAATATATATATATATATATATATGTTGTTGTGATCTTGATTATTGATATGAGATGATAATTTTATATGTCATTTAATTTAATCAATGCATTACTAATAATCTAATTAATTTACCAGATCACATAT
This sequence comes from Diabrotica virgifera virgifera, assembly GCF_917563875.1. NCBI lineage: Eukaryota > Metazoa > Arthropoda > Insecta > Coleoptera > Chrysomelidae > Diabrotica > Diabrotica virgifera. The sequence goes on from NC_065449.1 coordinate 15,120,190, forward strand.
CAATATGTTTTCAATCTCAGGGCTTTTTATAAAATTAATTACTTACATACGTGGCTTCTAAGTATTTCTTAATGGTTCCTAATCGGGATAGGAAAGAAAAGAGTAAAATAATAACACATATGGGTTACAATTGTAATCAAAATATTGTTTATTTTATTCAAATGGCAATCACTGCTTAATATTTGCTATATCTTATTATTCTTAAACATAACATTTACACATGGGAATCTTATTTTCTTTTGATTTCCAATTGAAAGTTTTTATTAACATTTAACTATTATAATTTATTAGCAACAATTCTATTTAAGTTTGATGAAGCTTTTCTGATATTATTGATTATGTTTCTTCAATTTTAAATGTGGTATTTACTACGAAAAACCCATACATTCATGTCCAAAAAATGAGACTGACCTTTTTCTGGTGCACTGAGAAAGTCTTCACACAAGACCCGTTTCCTGCTATCCTTGGCTGCAATCAAAACCTCGTCCTGGCTTCCAGTAATGTTCTCCTCTGAAACTAGCTCGTATAGCTCTCGTTTCCTGCTTCTGTCGTGATGCTGTCTTCTACCTTTTTCGAAACTGCAATCAGCTACCGGGAACTCTTGGCTCAAGGAGGTTCTTTTACTCTCAACCTGGCCTACCTCTCGTTCTACGATAGATACTCCACACTCACGGAACTACACAGGCTTTCTCACTCTCCGTACACTACCGTCTACTACTCGACTTCACTTCTCGACAGCTCAAAACATTCTGATCTCACTTTGTCATTCATTCCCCTACTTTCTAAATATCCCTTCCAGATTCACAAATCAAACTTCCACCACCAACTCTCATTCGCAGTATTCCTCAAAACCAATTTTTAAACTTTCTAAATATGCTTAATGGATTTCAAAGAAAATAGTTAATTCCCATTCTAAAATTACTTTCTACTATATACAAATTTTAATGACCTATTCTCTATTTCCACTTAGTCTTAATTAGCATCGGCTAATGACCGATCCTTCCGCGAACAACGATAATGACCTATTAACGATTTCACTTGAGTCTTATTTAATCACTTCTTAAAATTAAATATAACAATTTGTTGTATACAGGTTGTTCTAAATTTATATGCCCGTGGTTGAGAAAATTGAAAATATTTTATATTAAATTGAATTTTGTCTATAATTATCAAATTTTAATTTTCATATCAAATAGAAATATAACAAATCCCCGCCTTGTATTCGATAAAATTTATCTGCATTTTTAAATAAATTTTCTCGAGGCAAAACCAACTCCCTGTATATTTCATTACTTTAATCTATGTCTTATACCTTAACTTACTATCTACTTCATGTAATTCTGTCTTTTATTCGTGATATTTGTATACATCGTGAATATTATAAATTCCTCGGATCTTTTCCGAGTTCCTGTGCCTCAACTCATAACTATTTATCCCATTTTCATTATTCACGATATACGGGCCTTCGAAAACAGGCATCAACTTTGCGCAAATGCCCCCAGGAAGATTTGATACTCGTAATGGCCTCACGAGTACTTTTTCACCCTTTTGGAAAGTCACTGGTCTTCTTTTTCTATTTTGTTCCTGTCTTTGGATATATTTTTCGTTGCTTCGCCGTAATCTTCTCTGTACGGTTTCAATCACCTGTTGATATTCTTTTGGCTCTTGGTCTTCCCATGGCCTTATCGGCAATACACCCTTCATGATGTATTCTGGGGTCTCTTTTGTTACTGTGCTCGGAATTGTATTTAGATACCTTTCTATTTCCGCCATTTTCCTGTCCCAGTGGCGATGTTGACCATCTGTTGCAATGCGAAGAAATTTCGTCACTTCCTGTATGAATCGTTCCGAAGGATTACTCTGTGGATGCCTGATGCTGACAAATTTTGTCTCTATTCCTCGTTCTCGAAGTTGTCCCTTGAAACGATCATTTCGGAAATATGTTGCATTGTCCAGTAGAATCTTTTTTGGTGTTCCTACTATGGCTATAAAATTGTCGATTTTTCTTAATATTTCCTCCCCCTTTGTGGTGCGGCAACTATATAATTTTACGTATTTTGAAAACACATCCACCATTACCAGAATATGTTTGTTCCTTTTAGTGGTCATAATTAGATCGCTTAACATATCTATTGCTACAATGTCTAGTTTGTTTCGGGCTTCAATATTTTTGGCAACATTTTCGTTTTTGAAATTCCGACTCTTATATTTTTGACATACATCGCACTTCTGGGTAATTTCCTTTGCAATGCGGTAATCCTGTCGGCTGATGTAATTTTCCCTAAAAACGAGCCAAACTTTTCTGCTACCGATATGCCCATTGTCCTCATGTAATTTCTTTATTATCTTTTCGGCCAATGTCTGTGTCACTAAATATAGTTCCTTTCCGTCTATTCTCTTAAAATATATGTCATTTTCTACTTCCGCTCTTCTTTTCTCTCTTTCCTCTAGGTCTTCTTGGTTTGACCTTATCTCATTTAACGAATATATCCCTTCTTCTTGTATTAATCTATTTAGTCCCACCTGTAGAGTAATTGTTTCCTTTTTTCCCGTGTCCTCATCCCGTGTTAGAGCGTCGGCTATTATGTTGTCTTTTCCTTTTATATATCGGAACTCAAAATCATACTCCTGTAATAATAGAATGCCTCTATGTATTCTATTATTTACTAATCTATTCTTCATGATATGTACTAAAGCTGCATGGTCTGTTTCGATTGTGAATTTTGCTCCCAATAAGTAAAACCTCAATTTGTTTACGCAATATAGTACACTGGCAAACTCCAATTCTGTAACACTATATTTTCTCTCATGTGTTTTAGTCACTCGCGATATAAAACATATCGGCACTTCTTGGTCGTTTTGTATTTGAGACAGAACTCCTGCAAATTTTTGTATGGACGCATCAGTTCGGAGTATAAAAGGTAAATTGTAAATGGGGTGGTATATTTTCGTTCCTTTTGCGAATTCTCGTTTTAATGTTTCGAAAGCTTCCTCCTGTTCTTCTTTCCAATTCCATTTTATTCCTTTTTTAAGCAACTTTATCAGAGGGATTTCCTTTTGGCTCAAATCGGGAATCAGTTTTTTAAAATAATTAATCGTGCCAAGAAAACCTCTCAATGTTTTCAAATTCGTTGGTCTTGGGTATTCATCTATGAGCTTGACTCTGTCTTCGGCTAATCTTACTGTTTTGGTGTCCAATTGAAAACCCAAATAAATGACTTCTTTTTGAAAAATTTGACATTTTTCAATGTTTAATTTCAATCCCGCTGTGTCCAATTCTTCCAGAATTATTTCTATGTGTTTCAGATGACTCTGAGTATCTTGTGAAAAAATTAATAAATCATCGATATAATGAACTATGAAATCTTCGTGGCGATTCAAAATGGTATGTAGAGCTCGGACGAGTGCAGCACAAGCACTCTGCAATCCAAACGGCACTACCTTAAACCGGTAGACAATACCATCAATAGAAAAAGCGGTGTAGTTTCTACACTTTTCAGCTAACGGTATCAACCAAAAACTGTGTTTTAAGTCAATTTTCGAAAATATGTGTGACCCCGTGATTCTTCCAAAAATGGCCTCGATGTTTAGAGGTGATTCATATTGTGATACAGTGTGCTGGTTGATATTCCTGGCATCTAAACATAATCTCAATTCTCCACTGCTTTTCTTTACTATCACAATCGGGTTAACATACGGTGAATCACATCTTTCGATGATTTGATCTTCCAACATTTTATTTATTTCTTCTTTCACCTCTTGTCGATACTTGTATGGAATCGGGTAAGTCTTTGATCGAAAATTTCCCAAGTTTTTCACCTCAAATGAATGTTCGTACTTTTTAGCCACTCTGTTTTCCTCATTGATCAAATTTTCGTAGTTTCTTAACATCAACCGCAATTCTTTTTCTTTCCCTTCTCCACATATCAATTTTCTGTCTTTTTTCTCAGATTCTTCACACATGTTTACCGTGCATTCTGCATCCTCGTTTGCATATACCTCCTCTTCAAATACCACTGTTTCAATCATATTCTTTTCACTTTCATTTTTTTTGCTTTATTTCTTCTTCTCCTGAGCTCGTCTCTTCTTTTGAGGAATCCCAGGTTTCCTTTGTTTCTGATACTCTCAAATTTTCTTCTTCTGGGCTCAACTCTTCTTTTGAGGAGCCACAGGTTTCATTTTCTTTTATCTTTTTCTGACCTTTTCTCCTTTTTTTTCTTTGTCCTTGCTTCGCTGCCAAATTCATTTCCACTGTTTGTTCTTTACCTGATTCGTCCGTATTTTGTTTCTCATGTTCCTTGTCCTGTTCTTTTTCTTCTGTTAGTTTCATCGTATTATTTTTAAAATCTATCACTACATGTTTTTCTGCCAATTCGTCCACTCCTACTATCATGTCATGTGACATGTTTGGCATTATTACACATTGTAGTGCATACATATTCTTGCCCAGTCGTACCATTACTCGTATGCCTTCATTTATAGTTGCCAATGTCCGTTTGTTTGCGCCCACTAAATTTACCCTAGGTATTTTATAAATTAAATTTGTTAAGTTAACTTCTTCTATTAGTTTTCTGTTGACCAATGTTATTTCAGATCCAGTGTCTATCATAATTTTAATTGGTTTCTCGTTGATAAATCCATCCACAAATTTTAAATTAACTCCATTTTTCTTTTCGTTGTTTCCTGCCAATTTAATAAACTCCTTGGGGTGACAAAAGATTCCTGTTTGATTTTTGGCTTTTAGTGAGCGCCGTCGTGAAAAGACGCCGGTTGCTCATCGTTGTTTATATTTTCGTCATAATGTCTCTCTCCGTCATATTCATCTGTCTGGGTATTATTTACTTCTCTTCTATTTTCTCTTGGTCTGTCGGATCTGTTTCGGTTTTCTCGATATCCCTGTTCATTTTGTCTACCATTATTTCTGTTTTCTTGATTTGAGCGTGTGGTGTTTCTATTCTGGTATTCTCGATTTCTGTCCTCATTCCATTGCCTATTTCTTTGTTCATAATTTCCTCTTCCGTTGTCTCTATTTTCGTTTTCCCTTCTGGGATTAAAATCTCGTCTTGTATAGTCCCTGCTATTTTGATTTCTACCTCTGTAATCTTGTGTTTCTCGGGGCCTGTAATCTTCTCGCGACCTTCTTGATTTTCTTTCTCTTAGACGTGATTCTCTTATTTGTAGGAATTGGCATAAACTATCTATGTCTTTGTAATTTTGCAATGTGATATGGTCTTCCAGCGTTTCCTCGAAATGTCTTGCAATCAGTTCGACTAATTGTTCCGATGAGTAATTATATTGTAAATGTTTTGCATTATTGTAAATTTGCAAAGCATATGTCCTTTCTGATACACCCATCCTATCATTGTATTTCCCATTTTGCAATTCCTTGTTAATTTCCAATTGTTGGACTTTTCCCCAGAAATAATTCAAAAATTTTTGTTCAAATTGTTGCCAATTGCCGAATTCTTCTTCTTTACTGTCGAACCATAGGCTTGCTTCATATTTGAGATGGTTTCTGATAGTTTCTTTTGCTGTTTCGAAATTTCCGATGTGCTGTATTTTCTTTTTCAGGCTATTTATGAACGGCACTGGGTGTAATCTTCTTACGTCCCCGCCAAACCTTATCTTCACGTCATCTGTGCTATGTATAACCATTTCTCTTCTTTCTCCTACATTTTGTTGTGTCCGGTTTTCGTTGACTTGTTTTTCTATTTCTGTGATTCTTTTTTCCACTTCTTCTCTGTCTACTTGAATAGCATTTTCCAACTTATTTTCCAAATTTTCTATTTCCTTTTTCTGACAATTCGTTATTTCCTTTATTTTGCTTTTGATTTCTTTAATCTCTGTCTCTTGTTGTCCCATATCGTTCTTGATCATTGTCAAACATCCTTTTAGTTCCTTTTCATACTTTCCTATGCGTTCCTCCATTTTCTTGTTGTTCTCTTCTATTGCTTGTTTCATTTTTTGTTGTGTTTCATCCATTTTTTGATCCAATTTTTGTTGTGTTTCATCCATTTTTTGATCCACTTTATCCATTGTCCTTTTTGCTTCATCCATTGCTTGTTTTGTTTCTCTTTGATTGTCATCCAGTTTTTGTTGTGTTTCATCCATTTTCTGTTCCATTCTTTGTGACTGGAGTTGCATCATTTGTAATAGTTTATCTATTCCTGATAATTCTTGCTGTTCTGATGCCATGATTGTCGTGTCTAAGATATCTTCTTGGTCTGAATGTTCTTTTTGTTTTTTGTTGTCTTTGCTTTGGCTTCTTGTCACAGACATTTGTTTTCAAGAAGTACTGTCCCCGCCAAATATGAAATTTTACTAGTATGTTACCAAGACGACTTTTTCTCACCCAAATATTATAAATTGTCAATAAATATATCAAATGTAAATATCGTAAAAATAAAATATTAAATCAGTTATGTAAAATTTGTACCTAAAGAGATCTAAAATTTTATGTTATCAAATGTAAGTATCTCACTTTTTACCACAGGCATATAAATTTTCAAATACCGGCTTTACTCTTTCTATCCTTCAAATTTGCCACTAGAAATACTTGACAATGCCCTCCACGTTGGACGACAGTTGTTGTGATCTTGATTATTGATATGAGATGATAATTTTATATGTCATTTAATTTAATCAATGCATTACTAATAATCTAATTAATTTACCAGATCACATATCAATATGTTTTCAATCTCAGGGCTTTTTATAAAATTAATTACTTACATACGTGGCTTCTAAGTATTTCTTAATGGTTCCTAATCGGGATAGGAAAGAAAAGAGTAAAATAATAACACATATGGGTTACAATTGTAATCAAAATATTGTTTATTTTATTCAAATGGCAATCACTGCTTAATATTTGCTATATCTTATTATTCTTAAACATAACATTTACACATGGGAATCTTATTTTCTTTTGATTTCCAATTGAAAGTTTTTATTAACATTTAACTATTATAATTTATTAGCAACAATTCTATTTAAGTTTGATGAAGCTTTTCTGATATTATTGATTATGTTTCTTCAATTTTAAATGTGGTATTTACTACGAAAAACCCATACATTCATGTCCAAAAAATGAGACTGACCTTTTTCTGGTGCACTGAGAAAGTCTTCACACAAGACCCGTTTCCTGCTATCCTTGGCTGCAATCAAAACCTCGTCCTGGCTTCCAGTAATGTTCTCCTCTGAAACTAGCTCGTATAGCTCTCGTTTCCTGCTTCTGTCGTGATGCTGTCTTCTACCTTTTTCGAAACTGCAATCAGCTACCGGGAACTCTTGGCTCAAGGAGGTTCTTTTACTCTCAACCTGGCCTACCTCTCGTTCTACGATAGATACTCCACACTCACGGAACTACACAGGCTTTCTCACTCTCCGTACACTACCGTCTACTACTCGACTTCACTTCTCGACAGCTCAAAACATTCTGATCTCACTTTGTCATTCATTCCCCTACTTTCTAAATATCCCTTCCAGATTCACAAATCAAACTTCCACCACCAACTCTCATTCGCAGTATTCCTCAAAACCAATTTTTAAACTTTCTAAATATGCTTAATGGATTTCAAAGAAAATAGTTAATTCCCATTCTAAAATTACTTTCTACTATATACAAATTTTAATGACCTATTCTCTATTTCCACTTAGTCTTAATTAGCATCGGCTAATGACCGATCCTTCCGCGAACAACGATAATGACCTATTAACGATTTCACTTGAGTCTTATTTAATCACTTCTTAAAATTAAATATAACAATTTGTTGTATACAGGTTGTTCTAAATTTATATGCCCGTGGTTGAGAAAATTGAAAATATTTTATATTAAATTGAATTTTGTCTATAATTATCAAATTTTAATTTTCATATCAAATAGAAATATAACAATATATATATATATATATATACATTGCTTTGTGCTGTTTGAATTTTCTTCTTTTATCCATTAAATCCAATATTTCCTCTGTCATCTATCTTTGCTTCCGTGGTCGCTGTTTTGTGAGCATTTCAGTTGCCGTTGCAAGGGCGAGTCTGATTTCCTCCCGAAGGCGAAAGTTAAGGATGTTTAATTATATGAAAGTGTGCTAAAAAACAGTGCGAAAAATTAAAAGCCATTTAAAATACATTGTTACTTCAGACACACTTTAAGCCCTTCATGTACTACTATCTATATTTACAATTTTCACACAATAAAACCTTTACTTACATAATATGAGATAAAGTAGATAAAAATTATTTTTTTGAATTTAACAAAAATTGGTTAAACAATTTTTCGACCACGGTACCGCGTGACACCCTGTGTATTTGTTATAACGATGTATTTCTTTGAGTAAGTTTGTGCAAAAAATCGAATCAGAATAATTAACCTAACGGGGACGACCTTACAGACTCTACTAATAAGTAGTTAAAACGGTCAAGACAAAGAAACGCAGATTCATCAAAAATGCACTTGAGATTCTCGTATAATCAACATTTACTGAATCGATCCAGGAAGAGTCACTCCAACTAGTACAAGTTGATTTAAATTTTTAAAATCAACTTGTACTGCTCGTTTCAGTTGGAGTTGACTCCAACTAGTTGGAGTCGACTCTAACTGAGAATCAACTTGAACTGTAACATAAATAATAATTTTTGAATTAAATGAATTGACGAAAAATGAAGAATGTATGCAATTTATTTAACTCAAAATACATTCTATCGCCGTCAGAAAATAGAAAAAAAATGTTTATTTGGTAAATAAACATTGCTTTTCGCTTAAATTGCTTAAAGTAATTTTTCTACCCTAGCAGGTAGTGGCATCGGCAATCCGATCGCTGCCGATATAGTCCATTCTTTCACGGTTTTTGCTCTAAATTTTAAAGAACCGTTTGGATTGACATGAAATTTGACATGCGTATAGCTTGCATGTCAAAGAAAAAAAGTGATATTGTGCCGATGTGTGCTTTTGCCCTGGGGGTGACTTTCACCCCCTATTGGGGGTGAAAACATATATGTCCAAAATAAGTCCGGAAATGGGCAAACTGACTAATTTTAAGCAACTTTTGTTCTATAGAGCTTTTTCGCCAAGTCAATACTTTTCGAGATATTTGCGAGTGAATATGTTCATTTTTTCAACAAAATAACCACATTTTTAGACGGTTTTTCGCAAATAACTCAAAAAGTAAGTATTTTGTCGAAAAAAATGTTCTTAGCAAAAATATAGCTTATAAAAAAGTAAAAAAAATGGTGTACGCGTTAGGTCTCTGGATCTCATAGAACCAGAGTTATAGCCAATGAAAAATAGATTCATATTCACCAAATTTCAAATAGAATATTTCGACGTGAAATATCCAAAATATTAAGCAATTTTTGGGGAAAACCCATTATAACTTTTTTAGTGTTTAAAAAAATCCTTATTACTATTTTTACAAAAAGTTTCTAGCATTAAATTTTAGCAAGTTACGCTCAAAATAAAGTTGGTCCCTTTTGTTTTTGCAAAAAAAAATCGGGAAGATCAACCCCTAATTAGCAACTTAAATGAAATTAATCGTTACCGCTCCACAAATTATTTTACTTATGTTGTGTTTATAAATGATCTGTAAGTTTCATCGATTCAAAGTGCTTATATTTGAAAAAATTTGGTTACAAAGTAAAATTTTTAAAAATTTAAATTTTGAAAAATATGCTTTTTTCAAAATCACTTAAACATTGTTAGAGATACCAAAAATCTCGAAAATTAAAAAAGTCAGATTTGCTTTTCTGAATATCATGTATTTTTTTGTTTTTCTGTTAGACAAAAATTGATTAAGATTTGGTGTTTCTAAATTTGCATACATTCGTGATTTGCATACATTCAACCCCTTTTAACTACAGCCCTTTCAATAATAAGGACTTTGAACCGATGAAACTTACAGATCATATAAACAGTATATACACGAGTTAAGAAACTTGTGAAGTCGTAACGATTAAGTTCATTTAAGATATTAATTAGGGGGTGATTTTCTCGATTTTTTTACCAAAACCAAAAGGGACTAACTTTATTTTGAGCGTAACTGTTTAATTTTGATGCTAGAAATTTTTTTATAAAATAAAAATGATTTTTTTAAACACTTTAAATAAGTTGTAATGAGTTTTCCCCGAAATGTGCTTCATTTTTGGTTATTTCACGTTAAAGTATTCCATTTGGAATTTGACGAATATGAACCTATTTTTCATTAGCTATAACTCTGCTTCTACTAGGTGTAGAGACGTGATGTATACACCATTTTTTTTAAATTTTTTACAGGCTATATTTTTGCTAAGAATGTTTTTCGACAAAATACTTACTACAGTAGAGCGTCGATAATCCGAACCCCGGTAATCCGAACGATCGCTAATCCGAACGCAAAAAAATTATAAAATTAAAAAATATGATCACGGACCGAATTTTTGGATTTAATATGACAATATGGGCAAAATATGACCGCGCATTTTTGTTTTGTTTATGCAGAAATACATGCAATACCTATATTTGTTTATTATGCAGATGTTTTATTCCTTGTAACTAAAACGTATGTACATAATATGTACTATGTTTATGAGTTTTGTATGTATTTTAAACATATGTTCGATAATCCGAACAATTTGATAATCCGAACTACCCCTGTACCAATTAGTTCGGATTATCGACGCTCTACTGTATTTGAGTTATTTGCGAAAAACCGTCTAAAAGCGTGGTTATTTTGTTGAAAAAATGAACATATTCACTGCCAAATAACTCGAAAAGTATTGACTTAGTGAAAAACCTCTATAGAACAAAAGTTACTTAAAATTAGCCAGTTTATCCATTTCCTGACTTTCTTTGGACGAATCCACCCCCAGGGCAAAAGCACATATCGGCACAATATCACTTTTTTTCTTTGACTTGTTAGCTATGTTTATGCCAAATTTCATGTCAGTCCAAGCGGTTCTTTAAAATTTAGAGGTTTTGCAATATTTTACCGTTAAAGAACGAACTAATACAGTGGACGCAGTATGAAAAATTAATCCGTTTGATGCGATCCGTCCGATGCGGACCTGTGGACGCTTCCCTTTAATGCCCTTTAAGAGCATAATATCCAGGTCCACCCAGCACCAGTGGCAATAAACCGTATACGCAGTTTAGACATCCATATATTATGTTAAATTTGTTTTTAGTTCCGCATGAATACTTATTATTTGCATTTTATATTTCGTGTTCTACATTTTTCTTGTTATTGTGCCCTAAGGCTATGTAAATCTAGATGAGTACAACAATATAAAAAGAACTTACTTATTCGTATTGTCGAATGTCGAATTCGTGTTGAGAATGTATTCCAGAAGTACGAATGCCAGCACTAATATGAACAACCCCTTGTAGGGGGTTACGGGGCACCAAGGTGGCATAACCACCTTTTACCTGTTTTGTAAATACATCGAGTATCAAGTCCAATCCTGAAACAATAAAGAGAGAGTTAGAACACAAATAAACAGACTAATTATTTTTGAAAAGAAAATGTACATTATTAAATATGTTGTTTGAAGAATAATCATTGTTTTCATCATTAGTTTACATAATAAATATACACTCACGGCACAAAATTCCGCCACTCGAAATTTTTGATTAAGTTTGACAATTTATAACTTTATTATTTGTGCTCCGATTTTCAAGATTCTTGCAGCAGTTTGTAGGTATATGTATGGATATCGTTTGGTATTTCTTTGCCACATCGTCGTCCCTTTGTAAATTTTTGGCAAAATTGGTAATTTGTTATTTAATTTATTTTATTTTCAACCTTTATGTATTAAACATTATTGACACTAGGCGGTATTTATAAATTTTATCTAACTTATACATATATAACCATTATAATATATATTTTATTATAACCACCATTATTTTTTATAATTAATAATTGAACAAAAAATACAAAAACATATTAAGTATTTTATAGATTTATTAAAAATAACATAACAAAAAAACTTTTTTGGAAAATAATACAAAATGTGTATAGAAATATAAAATTACAAAATATTTTTCCTAAATTTATATGATATTACTTTGACAAATTCTAATCTATTTATTTTACATTCTCTTAATTCTAAAATTTGTTCATTCAGAATTTTAGAAAATTTATTTTTCTGTACTTTCCGCAACAATTTTTTTTGGTGTCGAAACAGAATTCATTTTAATGTAGGTATTTATTTGAAATTGTAAAATTACATCATTAAAATTATTAATGTTAGGATGAGGGCAGTAGAAAGAAGAATTATACTTGGAATGAAAACTTTCGCATAGGTTTGTGGTTCTTTGTAAGGATGAAGAGTGCTCAGCCCAAAGATGTGGAGGAAATGTCGAATTTTCAGATATGTAATTATCAACAAGATAATCACAAAACTGGGTGACTCTTTCATCGACTGGTTTAATTTCTGCCAAATCTATATCAAAAAAATCGCTACCATATTTAGGATGTAAGAATGAAAGACCAAAAATATAAATAAGAAAATGCGTAATTTCGGTTGAGTCAACACCTTTCTGGTATTCTGGAGCTAATCCCAGTGCTTGAACATTTCTATACCATGCCTGACCCAAATGAAAACGACATCGATGAAGATCTGCTTCAGGAAATCCCATTCGAATACCATTATGAATGGAAATTTCAAAGTCTGAAGTTATTACTTTAGGGGATACAGGACAATTAATTTTAAAACATTCTTCTATGATATATTTAAAAGCGAGATAATATGAAGATGACTTTTTATCTTGAAGTAAACAAAAGACAAGAGGAATATAATGTCCAATTTTGAAGCCATGTATACTAAACAATTGAGTGAGAAAACGAGGACAGTATTCAAAAGTTCCATCAACATATCAATTGGAAACAGTCGAAAGAAAACGAAGATTTGAAAAACATGTTAATAGAACAATATGATTATCTTTGTCATATTTAAATATAAAATTTTCATTTCTATTTGTAATAATAGAAGATGAATCGAGAGCTTTATGAAATTCAGATATATTTTTGGGAAGTTATTATTAATATCATTGATAGTACATGTCTCTATATTTGTCTTCTTAAGTTCTTTACAGATGAGCTTCATTGGTTTTTCGCTGAGATCTTCCACGGCTGCTCTTTTTATTGAATTGCTTACGGATTTTCTGTTGTAAACTTCGGCAGACAACTTCTCGTGGTTATGATCTAATATTGATTCAATTATCGTATTTTCACAAAAATGGTTTGCAGGTTTTTTTAGTACATGTCCACCCTTTTACTGTATCTTTGGCCAACATTTAAAAAGATTAAGGTAAAAGTACCTATTCATGGAATCGTTAAGAAGAGATTAGAATCGCAATTGGAATTACCCAGAAAATGCCCAGAGAATATAAACAAACTAAAAGATTAAGGCAAAAGTACTTATTTATGGAATTATAAAATGGAATTATACATATGGAAGAGATTAAAATCGGAATTGGAATTACCCAGAAAAGCTGGATATTAGATTGTCGGGTAACAACTTTCTTTTCTAGAAAGAAATGTGTATGTCGTACTGTGAAATATTTATGTGAAACAAATTTTATGTAGGTACACTGCAATAAGAATTAGCTAGAATCAGCCTAAATAATTAACGAAACGGAGGCATTTCGATTGTACCTGGGAGGCATTTCATGTATGAAAATATTTACCTGAAAAAGTGGGAGGCATTTCGATAACGCCGGTACATAGTACCAATGAACGCCAATCATTGACTTTTTTTACACTGATTCAATGAACATTTCGTTAATACGATAAACACGTAGTCATTAAGTAATGACCATATCCATTATTACAATGTAATTCTATTCATTAAAAAATAATGAGTAGAATCATTAATCCAATGACTTTTTTCATAATACTAATAATTTGTTCATTGTATATATGAAACTATACATCAGAATTATGCGGTTAAATTAATGAATATAAAACGTTGCACTAATGTACAGTGTTCTTTAAATTACGAACTCGTTTATTGAATCAATGTTTTCGACTTTGATTAATAACTCGATACATTGTTTTGATGTAACGCAATCATTGTATTAATGTAATATACCTGAATCAATGATCAATACATTGTAGCAACAATCTTGTACATAAACCGATACATTTCTTAAAACTCTATAAGTGTTTTTATTGGTGTAAAAAAATCACGTGACAACAGTTGCAGCCTCCTAGCAGACAGTCACCATGCAGACTTTGAGGAGCGGTGTTTGGCACTAGTGATTTGGTTGATTTTTCTAAGGTATGTATTTACATATATTTTTAACTATTTATAAATTATTTTGTTGGATTTCTATAAAAAAAGTTGTACTTCTATTTCCACTTTTGCAGATTGATATGGACTTTGGAGTGGCATTTGGAAATGGACTTATTGATGGATGGGACAGCAATTTCGAAAGAATTATCTCCTTTCTTCGGTGTGAAAGTCATATCAAGGATAAAATAAATAAATTTTTATTTGAAAAGACTACCCATGAAGACATTACGGAATGTAAGTAGGTACCTATTTCATTATTCAATGCTGCATATCTAGTATTAATTAATTTTTGTTCTCTGTAAATGTGTTCAAATGCTAATTCGACACGTAAGTAAAAGAAAATAGGAACCATTTGAAAATATTTCTAAATGGTATAATCTTATAAAAGATTAGTAAATTAAATCTTTAGGTGATTAAACCGTAAATATTTGAAAAATATTATTAACTCTTGCAGTCGGTAGTATCTATCAAACTAAAAATAAACATCTCAACATCTAGCAATTTTTTTCGGGATAAATTAAAATATTTCTATAAAAAAAGTGATACCCAAAAATATAACTATGTTCACTATTTAGATTTATTTTTTTATAATAATTAATTATTAATATAAATTGTAGATGGCTAACATGCAGTTCTTCTTTGGGTTCTACATCGATATTTTGTACGAACTAATAAAATAGTTAAAAAAAGATGGACAACCAAATATATAATAAAATATACCATCAGAGATTTCCAGTAATCATTCTTACATCGGGAAGACCCAGCAAGAAGTCGAAGATCATATTAGATTTTTGAAATCAAAGAAAAATGTTATTCAACGATTTGTTTTTTGTATGGGTAGTGATAATTAATCCCAGAGAGATGTATTTATGGAGATGTTATTGTAGATGTATTTATTTTCACGATATTAGGTATACATTTTTTATATAATATAAATAGATATATTTTTATATATTTTATAAGAAGAATCAATTTCTGTTATATTTAGTTATTCAGTTTTTTCCAAATTACATTATAAAAAGTTGTTTGTGTTAATTAAAAATATATGTTTTTTCTTTCTTTAAACTTATAGATACTTAAGATTAGTTTGAGAATCGGCACAAAATCGGTGCTTTAACCTATATTTGTAATATTTATGTAAATATTAAGTCGTGATTTTGTTTACTTATTAACTATTTGTATGTTATATAGAAATATACATTTAGATGACATTCTCTGAACCAAAAAAGTACGTAAATATAATGAAAAAAACATTGATTCAAAAACGGGGAGCATTAATTTTCGTCCAAAGATCAGTATCGTTGGTCCAGTGTAAGTAGATACATTAACTAATGCTCAAAAACATTAACTTCTATGAATTGGTACGTTCATTCAATGTACTTTCTAGTTAAGAATTAATGTACTGATACATTGATTCAATGTACCGATCCATTGATTCAATGTACCGATACATTGATTCAATGTACAGATACATTGATTCTTAACTAGAAAGTACATTGAATTAACGTACTAATTCATAAAAATTAATGTTTTTGAGCATTAGTTAATGTATCTACTTACATTGGACCAATGATACTGATCTTTGGACGAAAATTAATGCTCCCCGTTTTTGAATCAATGTTTTTTTCATTATATTTACGTACTTTTTTTTCAGTGAAAAATTTGTTGTTACCGGAATAATAATGAACGACACCAATACATGTACCTACAAACTGATGCAAGAATCTTGAAAATCGGAGTACAAATAATAAAGTTATAGATTGTCAAACTTAATCAAAAATGTTGGGTGGAGGAAGTTTGTGCCGGTGAGTGTACAATCTTAGAGGCAAAAGTTGAATTATTACTTTAAACAGTGGCATGCAGTTTTCTGGCTTCTTTTATCTCGTTTTTTGCATAGTAGAATTAGTTCGCTCATTCTCCATTCTTCCGGTATTTTATTGTGTTTTATGATTTTGTTAGGTAATGTTATTAATTGTTGTGTTATTGCTGCTGCACAGGATTTCGGTAATTCGTTTGGTATTCCGTCCTTAATTGCAGTTTTTCTGTTTTTCAGCTTTTAAAGCGGTTTTCTAACTTCCTGTGTACTTATATTAACATCTTCATTTGTGGTAATTTCTGGTGTTTCCGGTTCTAGCATTATTTGTTCTCCTTCTGCATAGTCCTTTTTTAAAATGGTCAATCCATATTATCTTTTTCTATGTGTTTTGGTCTATTAGTTCTTTTACCTCCGTTCTTTGACCTCTTATATCGCCATATTTCCTTTTGCAGACCATAAAAATCATGTTCCGTTTGTTTCGAAAAACGGTCCCAATGATCATTTTGGGAAATAAAATATACTACAAGAGACTAATTTAGATTTTAGAACCAGTCGGGGAGTATAAATTGTATATGCTATAACCCCATATTATTGTTGGGAAATTGTAATAAATGTATTATACATATAAAAAATAATAATTATGGTACAGTTTAAATAGTGTTCGTAAAAATACCTAAATTAAAAATAAATGTAAATAAATTAAAATAAAAACTAAATAAAATAAGTGTTAAAATCATTACAATGTTATATAACAGGGGTTTTCAATCTGTGGCATACATGTACCACTCGAGGTACATATCATTATTTGGGGTAGTACACAAAACACAGAAACACCAGAATCCAGAATATGTGCCACTAATTAGATTACCTAACTTGATAGGTATTTCAGTGGACACGCGCCAACTCGTAACTTTTAATGACAACAATTTTCAAATCAAAATGTACACCGGCCAATTCGTAACTTTTTTTTACCTGACCTGCCAACCCGAAACTTTCTTCAACTGAATTCGAAACCATTGATTAAATCTAATACCTTAAATCTAAACCGAATGTTTCTTGGTTTGCTTAAAAACATTATATATTTGTACTATATGTACCTATAAAAATAGCAAAAATTGAAATATGTTAATAAAATAATTGAAACAATATTATAGTGTTTCATTAACACGTGTTAAAATATGATTTCCATCAAGTATAGCTCGACACGAGCTTGGTTTTTATCAAGTAATTGTAAATTTAATATTTTTTAGATGTTTAGCAATGATAAATTATTTAAATCCATCTGATAATTTAAAAGCAAAGAGATTTTCCATATGTTTATTTCAAGTCTAAAAGATTATAATACCTTTATTTAGTTACGAATTCACCGGTAGTTGATCGTTTACCGAAAAATTACCTGAGAGGGTCAGAGTTACCAATTGGCCTGTAATTAGGATGGGGGATTAAAATAGTTACGAATTCACCGGGACCCATTTCAGTTAGATGGTACCAAAAATAATTCAAAGAATTTTGTGGTACATAACTCAAAAAGTTTGAGAATCACTGTTATATAATATTTCAAGGCAAACATGAAGTTACTTAGTTATCTTCAGGTAAACTAATACCATTCTTTCTGAATCACACTGTGCAAAGTATAATAAATGATCTTCTAGTGTTTTCTATACTTAACTTATATTAATTTCTGATAACAACGAAAGTATTAACTTACAAAATACGTAGATAAACACATCTGCGAAGTTGTAACATATTTTTCTTTTAAAAATAATAATTATCCTTGTTATCGCTGAGGAAAGATTGTTACACTATAAATATGAGTCAGGCAGTACATTAAATGGTCATGCATAAACATTAAAAACAAAAACATCTCGGCAATCAAAAGTACCGCATAAAATTCATTTTTATAGGCAATGTTAATTTTGAAAGGCTATTAAAAACAAAATTAATAATTTGATGGCTTCATTGAAAACAATTGATTTGTTGCCTCTATCCAAATTGGAGATAGTCATACCACGCGTACCCACTGAAAAACTACCCATCAAACGTGGAGTACGACAGACAGGCTTGGATGAGGATGACAGACAAGAGGGAGCAAGACTAGGCAGAAAATTAATCAACAATATAATATCCACTGACGATACAGCCGTTCAATCAACCGAAGATCAATACAGATCGTGGCTTAAAGAGAAGATAGAAAATGTAAACCATTTTAAATACCTTGGTAGTTGGTGGAATGTATTAAATAGTGACTTTGGTGAAGAGATAATACCCAGCCCAGGTCTATCAAACGATCCTAAAATTATCGTGGGTTTCGCACACTTCCAATGAAGATAATATTCTTAAAATGATTAATTCAAAACATCTGCTCATAAACACCACAAAAAGGAGAAAACAATATTTCGGCCATATAATTAGAAGACCAAAATACCATCTACTTCGCCTTATAATACAAGGAAGAAGGAAAAGTTGAGGTAAAGAGATGAATTGGTCGAAAGAAACTTTCATGCCTGAGTAGTCTTAGAGAATGGTATGGTTCCAAAGTAGAATATAGACGAATATAGATAGACTCATATGCGTATTATATTCGTTAAATAGAAAAATTATTTCGCGCAGCAGCCGATAAAGATTTCAGGAAATTGTAAATGATGGCGGCCAATGTCTCAAAACAGACATGCAAGATCAGCCATCCACGGCAGATAAAAAAATAAAAAGGATACAGCCGCATATTATGTAACAGGAAGAAATATCGACAATTAGACGAAACAATATCGACAAGGGAGATGAAAAACGAGGAATCCATCCACAGAGAGTGATGGAAGAGCAAGAGAAACTGCCAAAAAAACTGTCAAACAATATTCTTTTTTCGCAGTTTCTAGATAGTAATAAAAAATTAATAATTAAGTTCCATGAAAATTTTATAAGATTTTTATTGAAATAAAACTCAAAAATACAAACATTTGTAGAAGAAAAGTGAAATTCATGAATTATATATTGTCCATTTTTGGCCACTATTAGCTAACCATGTTCTGTTGACGTCACAATGATAGTGACCGCTGTTGTAATACATATTATGTTTATAATGGGATTTTTATCAATTTTTTGGCTTTTGGCGAGATTTTTGTGAGATTAAAGTGGATTAGTAGGCTTTGTAGTGTGAAAGAATTATTATTATTAACCCCTTAACGTTTTGACTTCAAAATTAGTTTATTTAAAAAACAACTGAAGGATATCTTAAAATACACAAACATAGTTTATCATTATGTGATGTTTGGCAGTTTAAACATCGATTTTTGTTAAGGTGTTGTCTTCTTAAAAATTTTGTAAATGGATGCATTTAAGACAATCAGATGGCGAATCCGTGAAACACGAGGCTTATTCGACCTCGTAGTTGTCAAATGGTAAAAATCATACTTTATGGAGATAAGGGTTCAAATCAACCTCGTACAGTTTTACAAAAATTCGACTAGAGTACTCCATAAGGATTCAAACGTTATCAATAACATTAGAAACGGTTCAAAAAAAACATTTCACAGCTTTACCAGGTGGGGAAGTTTTAAAAAAATTTTATCCGCCAAATAAGAAGTTTTATGTTTATTACGAGATCTTTAAGACCTCGTTCCGTTAAATAGGGAGTTATTTAAAAACTGTTCCCGCAGTTAATGTGTTAAAAAGACAACCACATGCAGGGCTGGCAATCACGGGCCTGCAAGGGATGCACTGCAGGCGGGTGCCCCTGCTTGGAGGCCGCCAAAATGAGCTTTTTGGCTGGTAGTATACAAAATGCTAATGTAAAAAAACCGAAGGGCGCCTATACCAGTGGCGGATCCCAGGAGGGGCGATCGGCCCCCCCATGGCCTATTTTACCACTAGGCCCGTGAGGCACCTGCCTCGGGCCCGTATTTGTATGGGGGCCGGAAAGATCGCCAAACAAAACATGTTTATTACAATAACAAAACAAATTTTCAAAATTCTTTCATTTTACGAACATGCAATGATAAATGATAACCATTAGCCAAGCCGCACACCAAAGAAACATGAAACGAAAAACATGAAACATGAAACGAAAAACATGTTTCATGAAAAGAAAACACTGCTAAAAAAATCTCAAAGTCCGCCTACTAATGAAACGACTGTGATTCGTGCTCATGACACATTTTTATTTTCGCAGAGTCTCATAAATGGCCGGATATATATTTGTTTAGCAGTGGTTTATTTCCATGAAACGTAATTTACGTTTCATGTTTCTTTGATGTGCGGCCGGGCTAAGAGTTGTAATTAAGTGGATAGGCGCAAACTTTCGGCTTCAATGCTCTTTAAATGCATTCATTTTTTCGAATCCTCAAAAAACTAATAAATATTTTAAAAAAATTTAGACGCAGAATGAAAGATTACATTATTACCGAGGGCCGAATGTCTCTTAGAATAGATAAAAAGTTTCTTTTGAATAAGATACATATTTAAAATTAAAAATCACACTCAATTTTCTCTTTTTTAACCCTTGCAACTTATTAAAATAAACATTATCGACGATTTCAGGGACTTTCGGCCCTCGGTAGTAACATAATCTTTCATTCTGCGAGTTTAAAGTTTTCAAAAATACTTATTAGTTTTCTCAGGCTTCGAACAAAACGAATGCATTTAAATAGCATTGAAGCCGAAATCTTGCGCCTATCCCCTTAAACAATGTTTAATTGTTTAAATATAAATTTTATTTATTGTTAATAAAAATTTTATTTTCTTGTGCAACTTATATTTCTATTAAATAATTAATTTAAAAAAGTTATTATGTATTACATATTATTAAATTATATTTAGGGGCCCGAAAATTGTGTACTGCTTCGGGCCTGATTTGAAGTAAAATAGGCTCTGGGCCTCCCCTCGCAAACCAAGTGATTTAATTTTTTTTTTAATAGTACGCCAGTCAATGGGAGCAAGAATAGGATATTACCTCCGAATTCTACCCTACTGCATGGATTTTAATGAAATTTTGGAAATAGCCTCTACTTATCTCCTTATTCAAAGTCTACCCTATGGCGATGTGCGCTTTTATCTTGAGGGTGGTTCCCACTCCCACCCCTTCTCGGGAGTGGAAAATTTTTTGGTTAAACTAACCACGGAATTGGCTAGAGAACCTAATTCTAAGCAAAAACTGCTCTATATTTTTTTTTGTAAACTCAATACTTTTTGAGTTATTCGTGGTTGAAAATTGGTTATTTTCATTGAAACATTATAACACCTTTTCGAACGGTTTTTTGCGAATACCTTAAAAACTATGCATCTAACTAAAAAACTGTGTATAACATTTTTGTAGACTATAAAAAAACAAAGAGACTCGTTCTTTCATAAATCTTCTAGTTATAATATTTAAAAAAAAGAAGATATATGGTAGGTGAAAAGAGTATGTTTTTTGGTGCATGCTCATATTGGTTTATTCAAGTTGAAATAATAGAGAAACGGTCGATTTTAGGTGTATAATGCTACCAATTCCTTTTGTAGTGCTTGAAAAGACCTTTAATACCGCATTTATACTCAGTCCTGTTGGACAGGGAATTGGGCAGAGAAGTGGGCAGCGTGAATGTGTAAATAGATCACTCGCGCTGCCGCTGCTAATGCTACTGCCATTGCACGGCGCTCCCTCAAAAGTCGGTTTTCGAGATGGAAGTCAAAGGACTGGCAGAGCGAGCGCGAGTAAGCATTCACATTCAACAGGGTTGCAAAAAAACATGTTTTTTTAATTTTATACAAAACACATGTTTTTTTTTGTTTAAAACGTTTTTTTCTTGTTTTAAACATGATTTATTTTGTTTTTAACTTTTATGTTTTAAACAAATAAAACATGTTTAAAACACGTGTTTTTTTTTTATTTTAAACACTTATTTTTGTGGGACCTCTCAGACAGATGGGACGTGAATTGTAAATTGTAGAATTCCCTCATCTTCCTTAGTCTCAGCATCCGTATGGCTTGCAAATTGTAGAAGCCTCGGAGGTGTAACCAGAGAAGGTTCCCATTGTTTTCATTCTGGTGGGGTGTAGAATAGCATTGTGTTGTTTTATATGCCATTAGAGTGAAAACTTAGTCTTTTTGCTAGCAGTTGCCGCTAGGGCATCTATGCCATTTCGTTCGTTGCAATCCGGGACTGCACGCTGGGGTTTGTTTTGATTGGATCAGGGAGAGCTAGCAGCATATGTGCCTCCTGATGAGAGACTAATAAGTGTAGAAACCGGTAGAGGTGCTTGATGCACTCTCTGATTGGACTAGAATATGGTTCGGCTGTATTTTCGTTTTGCAACGAAATTGAAAATGGTTATTCATTTTTGACTTATTTTTGTTTTAAACATGCGTTTTTTAATTTTAATTCTTATGTTTTAAACAAATAAAATGTAGAAAAAAACACTTTAAATCATATTTTCTTAAACATAATATTAATAACTTTGATTTTAACTTTTCTTTAACCTAATAAATAAGAAAACCAATTGCAATTAGGAGCTATTGCCTGGGGAACTCCAGACTATTTACTATTTATAAATTATCATTGCAAGTTGGCTATTGTAATAACGCCTACTGTAAGTTATTTTGTGGTGTTGAGTGTTTTTTTTTAAACATGCAAATGGCAAATTTTTGTACATGATACGAAGGAGCTTCAAGGAGCGTATGGAAATGGCTTTGACCCCGGTTCAGTTTTTGGCAAATTTGCTTGAAAAGCGCTTTAGTGGAAATAAACCTAAAATCAATCTATTATAAATTATCATCTAGGAGCATTGCCAAAATTATTATTAATTACCAGGCAAAGTGTGTACCGTTTAAACCATATACGTTTTCTAAACATTTAATTTAAGAATGTAATATCACAGACATGGTGGCGTTCTATGAAAAATATAAATACTACAGCATTGGAACTTGCTCAACAGCTCCACACAGCTTATAATGCATCGTCAGCCAACATAGAAATACTCTTCTCCTCAACATACGGTTTACCATTCCAAACTACGTAATCGGCTAGGCAATATCAAAGCTACTAAGTTGGTTTTAATTTTTAAAGATATTAATTGCATCAGTGATGACGTGATATCAGATTGATAATTTTAGATTACAAGATTATTATGAGACTGAAACAGTTTTGAGAAATTTATTAATTTATTATTTCAACCCGTGAGCAGTCGCGCCGTTAGAAAAAATCTCACATTTTATTCTTTTCCGTGATAACTCGATGAAAAATTTTGCAACATAATTTTCCACTCGTAAGTGTCTCGAGAAAGATTGTAGTAATGCGTGGGATTTTTTTTAAATATTTTTTTTATTTTTTTTTTGTGGAATTTATGGTTTTGGTGAGAACCAATTAGCTTTAAAATTGTTAGAAAGAGAAATTTTTAACATAACAAGTAAATAAAAATAAAAATACCTAGAATAAAATAGAAATTTGTTTTAAATTCGTAGTTACATTTGTTTTGTGAGATTTTTCTCTACGCGCGAATACTTACGTGACAGAAGTGAGCGTGACTGCTCCCGGGTTAATAAAGAAAATGAAAAAAAAACGCTTGTTTAATTTAAACGTTTTAAACGTGTTTTAAACTGTTTTAAATAAAAACTGTTTTAAACATATACACAACACATGTTTAAAACATGTTTAAAACAGTCGTTTAAAACAAAATGTTTAAAACGAAACAACCCTGACATTCAACTACTCTCTCTCTCTCTCTCACTTGCCGCCGGCAAAGCGGCACGTGAGTAAAGCCTAGGGGTTTCCTCGAAAGCGGCACCGACAAACTGCGACCGTAGCACTGCGATGAATTACGTCAGATTACTGTGAAAAATTCAAGGTTCTTCAATGCGGCAATGGAATGTGTAATAACTCAGCAAGCGGTGGCTTCCAACGCATCCTTGGAAACCACTGCTATTATTTTGCGTGGTACAGTTTTTTATGACGTCATTCATCTCAGTGTTACGGTCGCAGTTTGTCGGTGCCGCTTTCGAGGAAACCGAGACTTAAGGGAGCAACACGATGCTGTCGTCACATTCCATTCTTGAAGAGTCGTTCGGTTTTTTCAGTAAATGAGTTGTGAGGACATTGGCGAAGAACTGATGTGAACACCTCACTCTCGTCGATATCGTATTTCGGGCAATATTTCCGGCAACGGCAGCAGCAGTGGCAATGGCTGAGTATAAATCCGGCATAAAATGAGCAATCTTAAAGGTCGATTACATTCAAACTAAGCGAGATATGCTGCAAAAAAATTGATGACATGTATTTGAACAAAAAATGAGAAGTATATGTGAACCTCATCCACCAGAATTTAAATGCATCGTTTTCCTTCTACAATACCTTTTATTATAGTGTTATTTCTATGTTCAAAAAGTTGAACGGGTTCAAAATTAATGGTTTTTGAAAAAAATAAGATCAAATTATAGAGCTCATTTTTAAATTTTCACTAGTAATACCACTAGAGGTCAAATTATTTCAATTATTGGGACTCGGGAAATTTTCAAAATATTCATGATCTCAAAAAAATTTCCGGATATTAATTTGACTTCGCGTGGTATTCGGTAAGAAAATTCCACACCAAATTTGCATTTGAAAATCCAAAGCTGCATGAACAGATTAATAGCGCGCCATAGCTTTGTCAGCAATTATTTAGGCTTTCAAATTCGTAATTTCTACTCATTGTAGTTGCATGGGAATACCATTTCAAGATAGAAAATAGTATATTCTTCAATTTTACATAAGTTTTGAGTAACTACAAGTGATAGAAAATGAATCAAAACTAAATTATGTAAACAAATAAAAACCAGTCTGTCAAAAATGTTCTGTTATTGTAAACGTCAAAAAATTTCCACTATCATTCGCTGTTGGGTACCCCACGAGCAAAAAATTTCCGATAAAATACCTCCGTTGCCATGGTGATCTGTCAAAATAACGTATTTTGATTGGTTCAAAATTGAAGGTGTGGAATTTTCTTAAAAATCTTCCTTTTTCTCCATATAACTTGAAAATTATAAGAGATACAGTAATGAAAAATAAAAACAAATTGTTTATCTATAAAACCCTACATTTTTGGGTGGTACCTTTATTTCGTATCTCTTATCATTTTCGAGTTACATGGAGAAAAAGGAAGATTTTTAAGAAAATTTAAAAATGCGCTCTATAATTTGATCGTATTTTTTCAAAAACCATTCATTTTAAACTAGTCCAACTTTTCAAACATAGAAATAACACTATAATAAAAAGTATTTTAAAAGGAAAACGATGCATTTAAATTATGATGGATGATGGGTTAAATATACTTCTCAGTTCTTCTTAAAATACATTGGTCATCAATTTTTTTGCGGCAGATCTCGCTTAGTTTGAATATAATCAACATTTTAAAGGTCTTTTCAAGCACTACAAAAGGAATTAGTGGCATTATACACCTAAAATCGACCATTTTGCTATTATTTCCTTTCCTTTATTGCTTTTGCTTTAAGTTGAAAACACCAATTTGAGCATGCACCAAAAAACATACTCTTTTCACCTACCAAATCTCTTTTTTTATTACCTATAACTAGAAGATTTATGAAGGAATGAGTCTCTTTATTTTTTTATACGCTACAAAAATATTATACAGGGTGTCCAGAAACTCTACCGACAAACGAAGGCAGGAGATTCCTCAGATAATTTTAAGACAATTTAACCCAATTCACCTAGTTCGAAAATGCTTTCTAAGGGAGCTAGAGCTCTTTGAAGATGGCGTCATGTAATTAGTTTTCCTTAAATACCTCCAGAACGTTTCTATTTAGAAAAACGAAAATTGGTATGCTTATTTACTTTCCAGAAATGAATCGATTCAATCCATTGTGAATTTCTAGTACCGGTCATAGGTGTCCGTTTTGGGTAGGGCAATGGTTATTTTATCGCCTAACTTTTTTGTATTTAATTTTTAAGCATTTTTGACTCTGAATTATTAAATTGTGAGGTATTCTAGTACTAAAAGATACTCTTACTTTACGTCGATAGGATACACCGTTTTCTAGAAAAATCGATTTGAAAATTTTTCGTTCTTTGAATTTAAAAAAAAAAAGATTAAAAAAAATTTACATTTATTTATATTACATAGTCCTGTCGCCAGGGGGGGTACAACGGCCTTCTTAATTCAGACGGACTTACCCAAGTTTTTTTTATGTATTTTGACCCGTAGAACACGAATTTTTTGGGTAACAGTTTATCCGGATGTCGATAAGATTTTTATAAACAAAGAAGTTGAGGAATTACATAACAGCGATTTCTCGCAAAACAAAACATTTTTTTGGGTCATTCTAACCAAAAAATGTTCCTACAAGTTTTTTCGTAGGATGCATAGTTTTCGAGATAAACGCGGTTGAACTTTCAAAAAATCGAAAAATTGCAATTTTTGAACCCGAATAACGTTTGAATAAAAAATAAAATAGCAATTCTGCTTACCGCCTTTAAAAGTTTAAGTCAAATTGTATCTGTTTTGAATATTTGCATTGCTAAAAATTTATTTTTTGATTGTTAAAAAAAGCTATGAACACATAGTGTTTCCCGTGCCTAATACATGCGTTTTAATGCATGCTACTTAGAAATAGTCCCGCTTGCACTTTTACCTCCTCTACGTACTCGTTCGATTTTAAATGAGAAATCATTGAAACATCACTCAAGCACTAAGTGTTTATAGCTTTGTTTTAACAATAAAATAATACATTTTTAGCAATACAAATAATTAAAACCGATATAATTTGACTTGAACTTTCAAATGCGGTAAAGAGAATTGGTATTTTATTTTTTAATCAAAAGTTTTTCGGGTTCAAAAATTCCAATTTTTCGATTTTTTGAAAGTTCAACCGCGTTTATCTCGAAAACTATGCATCCTACGAAAAAATTTGTAGGAACATTTTTTGGTTAGAATGGCCCAAAAAATACAAAAAAATGTATTGTTTTGCGAGAAATCGCTGTTATGTGATTCCTTAACTTCTTGGTTTATAACAATCTTATCGACATCCGGATCAACTGTTACCCAAAAAATTCGTGTTCTACAGGTCAAAATACATAAAAAAAACTTGGGTAAGTCCCATCTGAATACAGGAGGCCTTTGTACCCCCCTGGCGACAGGACTAACAGAGATTAATCGATTTCATTGTTGGCGAATTTCTAGAAACGGTCATAGGCAGTGGTGTCATGGTGTGGGAACGCGTGGGAACGCCGTTCCCACACTGGTTAAGAAAAGAAATAAAAAATAAATAGAGAATTTAGGTTTTGTAAACAAAAATTAGCAGTGCGTTCCGGCACTGCTAATTTTGCCATGACACCACTGGTCATAGGCGTTCGTTTTGGGTAGGTCAACAGTTATTTTATAGCATAACTTTATTGTCTTTAATTTTTAAGTATTTTTGACACTAGATCATTCAATTATGAGATATTCGAGTACTAAAAGTTACTATTGGTTTAAGTTGGTAAAATACATCGTTTTTTTTTTTAATTTTTTTCAATTTTTTTTTTCAAATTCCCAAAACTAAAAACATTCAAATCGATTTTTATAGAAAACGGTGTATCCTACCGACTTAAAGTAAGAGTACCTTTTAATACTAGAATACCTCACAATTTAATAATCCAGTATCAAAAATGCTTAAAAGTTGAAGACAAAAAAGTTATGCGATAAAATAACCGTTGTTCTACCCAAAACGGACGCCTATGACCGGTACTAGAAATTCGCAATGAATGGAATCGATTCATTTCTGGAAAGTAAATATGTATACAAATTTTCGTTTTTCTAGATAGAAGCGTTCTGGAGGTATTTAAGAAAGACTAATTACATGACGCCATCTTCAAAGAGCTCTAGCTCCCTTAGGAAGCATTTTCGGACTAGGTGAATTGGGTTAAATTGTCTTAAAATTATCTGAGCAATCTCCTGTCTTCGTTTGTCGGTAGAGTTTCTGGACACCCTGTATACAGTTTATTTAGTTAGGAGCAGTTTTTAAGGTATTCGCAAAAAACCGTTCGAAAAGGTGTTATGTTTCAATGAAAATGGCCAATTTTTAACCACGAATAACTCAAAAAGTATCGGGTTCTCAAGAAAAAATTATAGAACAGTTTTTGCTTAGAATTAGGTTCTCTAGCCACTTTCGTGGCTATTTTAACCGAAAAATTTTCCACCCCCGGGAAGGGGTGGGAACCACCCCCAAGATAAAAGCGCACATCCGCATAGGATAGACTTTGTTTCTTGAGCTATTCCCTACTTACTGTGAAAATAGAAAGTAAATCGATGTAGAAGGATGGAATTCGGAGTCAAATACCGTCATTGATTGGCCTATAGGTAATATAAAGATTATAAAAACATTCATTTATTTTTATTGAAATTTAGCCAATCGGCCCCCCTCTTAACGATGCTGGTTCCGCGACTGGCCTCTAGGTACTAGTTGTGACAGGCGGGCACCTTATACCCTAGCGCCGGTATTGACCATATGTAAAATGATGACAGTAAAATTTGTATTAATTTGGTCTTTACACTCTCGAGATTAAAAAAAGGCTCTCCACAGTCTGCAGCGAATTCTGCAATTTTTCGGTCACGTGGTTCGTGGTTCGCAGAGGTGAGGATAGTTTGGAGAGATTAATTGTTTCTGGAAACGTTCCGGGGGGGGGGGGAGAAGATCAAGAGGACGATCGCCAACTAAATGGTCCGACCAAATTAATAATGCAGCTGGAAACTCTTTCTGCGAAGCTCTAGAGCAGCTGAAGATAGAGACAAATGAAAAAAAAATGTTAGGAATACTGGAAGAAATCACGATCCTCAGTAATGGGGAAACGACTAGAGAGAGATCTTACATTCAGTTTACTCTCAAAATTAACACCAAACTCTGATTGTATAAAATATGTATGTTATTTTAAAACATAAAAATGATGTATTTTCGATATGTTATTTCTAATATTATCTATTTATTGTTTATAAGTAGAAAATTGAACATTGTTGTTGACCTTTGTTTACATCGAGAAAGACACGAATTACAAAACACGATGACTAAAACACTAAACATTTTGAAAAACAAAGTAATATCCAGGTGAAAGGTGGCTAGGCTGGTCATAAATAACGAATAATTTACCATACCCTCGCGTGTATGTGTTTCTACCTCTTGACCTATCTGTCTGCACGGAACATTAGCATAATTTGAACACCCGTATTCCTATGGCAAATCGTTATCTACTGGTAAATTGCTTAACATACATACTTTTAAAAATACCAGTCTAGACGAAATAATGTCAGTTGGGCAATACCGTGATGTAATTTTTTTGTAACTGAACAGATTCGAGAAAAACATGTGTTGAAATTTACCATTATTTCCAAGTTTTCAGGGAAAATCGTTCTATAAACACCACAACATATTGATTCACTTTAACTGTATTGTATGTAAAATAAGAGTTGTTGAATTTAACACCAACAGAGAAAACACAGTTTTGAAGGACGATTCGAATGTTACTACCGACAGCGACAGACAATCTCCGACATTTTTGTCTCCTCTCCCACAACCGACAGACGATGAACTGAACTGTCTGAAGCAGCGAAACGACCAGCCAAAGACTGGTGGCCGCCGCTACTAAGGCCTTGTTGCCAAATGGCATGTTTTTTACCTAAGACAAATTACAATATAGCCAAAAAAGAGTAACGCTGAAGAAAGATCACCGTTTGACGTCAATATAATTTTTCAATAATCCTGACGTCGAGGCTATTAACTTCTTTATTCTTAACTCCTTTATTAACGTCGAGGCTATTAACTCATTTATTCTTAACTCCTTTATTCTTTTTTAGTTCAAGAACAGTCGGTGGAGGGACCAAAAAAATGGGCTACCACAGGGAAGGGTCCTCGCTCCGATTCTATACAACATATACACCAACGACCAACCCATACACCAACAAACAAGGCAATTTATTTACGCTGATGATACAGCTGTGGCAGCTCAGGGAAGAAGCTTCAATGAAGTCGAAGTGAAACTGGCAGATGCCCTGGGAGACTTAGCTCTATACTACGATAAAAACCATCTGAAACCCAATCCCACAAAAACCCAGGTATGTGCTTTCCACCTTAGAAACAAGCATGTCCGAAGGCCGCTGGAGGTGAAATGGCGTGGTCAGATGCTGGAACACAACGAGACGCCAAAATACCTTGGCGTCCGTCTGGATAGAACTCTGTCTTATCGATACCACTGTCAAGATGTCAAGAAGAAAGTAAGTGCCAGAAATAATATCATCCTCAAGCTAACTAAAACAAAATGAGGAGCACAACAACACACTCTCCGCACTTCTGCCTTAGCATTATGTTTTTAGGCCGCGGAGTTTGGAGCACCAGTATGGACAAACTCTGCTCACGCAAAGAACGTCGATGTGGCTCTAAATGAAACGGTTCGTATAATATTGGGTTGCCTGAAACCGACACCTATCGAAGAGGTGTACCCCATAGCTGGGATTGCTCCACCACCTATCAGGAGGAAGGTCACGTCAGAGGTAGAACGAAAAAAAGCAGGAGACGGACCGAAGACACCCCTTATATGACCACCAAAATCAGTCAAGCAGACTAAGATCTCGGAAAAGCTTCCTGAAAACATCAAGATCCATCCCCGAAGCGCCAGAGACGCGCCGAATACACCTATGACAAGCGTCAGCTACGGCGACAAATTTTCCTCCCTCAGAAGAAATGGCTTCTGGACACAATTTACCGTATCCGACTTGGAAAGCGCTTAACAGACTAAGAACCGGCGTTTCACGTTGTGCTAGTAACCTGAAAAAATGGGGATACCAGGAGGACGATACCTGCGACTGTGGCGCGGTTCAGACCAGCCGGGATCTACTATCATGCACAGAGATGTGAGAGACCTGCACAGAAGAAGACTTAATTATAGCAAATGCCAGGGTTATCTATGTGGCCAACCATTGGAAATACAGAATTTAAAGTTGTTGGTGGTCCGGACACGGAAAGTAAGTAAGTAAGTACTCCTTTAACTCTTAATATTTAAAAGTAAAAGTAGAAGGTGAACTAACTGACCCAATTGAAGCTGGCAATGGGATAAGGCAGGGGATTCCCTGAGTCCTTTATTCTTCAACCTGATCATGGATGAAATAATAAAAAAGTAAGAACTAAAAAAGGATACTAAATGGAAGAAAAACAACTTAAAATAGTCTACTATGCAGACAATGCAATGCTAATCTCTCAAAGTGGAGATGATTTACAACGTATGCTGCACCAATTTAATATAACCGCCAGAAAATTTAACATGTTAATTTCCACAAAAAGAAACAAAATGCATGGTTATAACAGCAAATCCAATAAGATGTAAATTGGAGCTGGAAGGTCAGATAAGAGAACAAGTGATGGAGTTTAAATACCTAGGCATCACACTATCTAGCTACGGAAAGTTCGAAACAGAAGTGGAAAATCAAGTGAATAGAGCAAACAGATAAGCAGATTGCCTGAATGACACAATATGGAGAAATAAAAATATCGGAAAAGAAATAAAAGGCAGAATTTACAAAACAATAATCAGACCAATAATGACCCACGCGGCAGAAATCTGATCTATCACGGAGAGGACAAAAGATGTCTGAGAATAAAAGATGAATAATAACACAGGTTTACAAAAAAATAAAAATGTTGGACTATTTGACGAAACCATATGACTAGGGGTTTTGGGGTCGCTGATCACGAATCCGGGGTCCTATAACCTATCTTAAGTCTAGCTCAAGGTCAAATCAAGATAGATCGACACAATCACTCTGAAAAAGTATATTAGGGGGTTTTTGGAGTCGCTGATAACAAAACTGGGGTCCGATAAGCCCTACCACGTCACGTAAAGGTCATTTCCAGGTCAAATCAGTTTTGTGGATTTGTCCTGATTTGATCTTGAAATGACCTTTATCTGACGTGGTAGAGCTCAACGGACCCCAGTTTTGTGATCAGCGACCCCAAAAAAACCCATATTCGCCTTCCAAGTTAGATCTTGGATCTTTTCCAATGTTCGCGTTAGAATCACCAAGAATATACTTTACACCTAGAATTTCTTTTTTTTTTAAAGATCCTGTACATTCCATATTCCACAGTTCGTGATCCTTTTCCATAGTTAAATTAGTCTTAAAGTTTCCTGTCCAGTCCGAGGCTTTTGATTAGGTTTTTTAGCAATAAGTTCTTAACAAGAAGAGATAGAACATAAAGATTAAGAAAATAATGGGAATGAACTCGATATGGTAGACTACATCGAACAGAAGAGATTAACCTGGTACGAACATGTCAGAAGAGCAGACCAAAGAAGTTGGATAAATAGAATAACAGAGTGGAGCCCGATAGGAAGAAGTAAGAGAGGTAAGTCAGAGACCCCGAAGATCTTTCAGAGATGTAGTAGATGAAGAAATGAAAAGAAGAAATCTGTAGAAAGGGGACTGGCAAAACAGAAAGAACTGAAGAGAACCATTGAGTAAAGGAATACAGTGAAAACTATGAAAATCTTAGTAGATATAGCAATAAGTTGATGAGTTAGTTCGTATCGGGCATTATGTTACTTTATTATTACTAAGTTTATTAATTATTTTAATGACTGAAAACGTGATAAATTTGTTGTTGAACGAATATATGTATTTTTATAGATAATATTTAAATTTCAGGTGTATTACAACGTCGATTTTAATAATTGGGAACATATATTATGATGTAATGGTTGTGTTATTTAATATAGCATGTAGACGCCACCCACTAGATAACAGGACAGGATTGTGATTTAGAAAATTAATCTCTATGGTAAATAGTAACCGAGATAATTTTATGTATCTTACATTAATTGTTTAGATTCTATTATTGCGCCTTTTTATTAGTTTTATTTGGAATTCACTTTTAAACAATGCCATCGTAAAAAAAGCATATGATGTGATCCATGAATTTTGAATAGTGATTACATAATGTCCAATCTATCAACTTAATGAAATATTTCAAAAAGTAGGTACAATTAAGTAAAATCCAGATTACTAGCATTTTCTATTTTTTTTTTTTTTTTGTTTTTCATAACTTACAATTTGTAGTAAACATTTTTATTTTACAAATGTTTTGCTTATCTTACTTATTTTAATCAGTGGTGGATTTAGGGGGGGCTAGAGGTGCTGTAGCACCGGGCCCCCAGGTTGAAGGGGCCCCCAGAAGACCTACACATTTGTCTAAAATTACGTATTTGGCATTCTGACGCGCCGTCGTACTTACCCTACCAAACTCCTCTTATTTATTGTAAAAATTACTTTGAAATTATTGTATTGACAATTTCATATAATCTTTTTTCTGAGAGAAAAGGAAAGGAACACCCGATAACCACCCTTTTATGACATGACATAAATGGCAACAGATTAGCAGGTATACTTTTACATCTCATTTTCGGAAATCTTACGATATAATGCTTTTAAATCGCTCTGAAAGTTAAAGGTGTTTGACAAAAATAGATGTCTTTCAATGGGTGCCATAAAGTTAAGAAATGAAATATAAAATATACCTACTTTACCCTTTAAGCTTAACAACAAGTAAAGCTTTTGTTTACAACCAAGTAAAGTACCTGAAGAACGTCAAAGACGACAATTAGTAATTCATACCTACTTGTGTTGGCGTTAGCTTTTAGTCATTTACCATTAGATTGTGAATCGTGAGTTGATGCTGGTGAATTTTATTTATTCAGTTCGGATTAATTTTTAGTTCTAGTGTTTGTGAGTGCTAATTAATATTGTTTAAATACATTACGTTTATACGCTTGTAACTACCTATAATGTCACTTAAGCAGCATAAAAGCGGAGCCGCTAAACGAAAGGTGAGTTTATTTACTTAATTTATATTAGCGCAACTTTTAGCCTAATCAAATAAAAAAACATAATTTAATTCCGAACAGTTTTTGTTCTTTTTTAAAACAAAGTTTGGGCAAAATAAAAAGATATTTTTGAAAAAGGATACGCTTCAGATGACGGCACAATTATTTCAACAAGGAAAAGCAGGTAAATTTTTCTTATAAATTGGTTTTTTAAACTTTAGCCTAAATTAATGATTACATAGAGGTTTTTACAATTTTTCTCTAAAAACCTAATGGGACAACCTTTAATTTGAGACTTTGTAAGTTCGTTTTCATGCGTAATTTATTTAAATAATTAACAATAAACACTGAATAATTGGTTTTTAAAAATAGGGTAATAGTCGGTAATACACACAGAAAAAAGCTTTTACAGCCTTGCAAGTTGCAATAAGCACGAAAAGTTGTCTTATGTTTTACATGTATTGAAATTTTATTTGATTGGTATATTTAAAGAATAAAAGGATTAAGTAAATTTAATGTTTTTGTTGTGACTCATTGTAACATTGTATGATTTAATAAAAATATATGCTTCAAAACAATCGGTCTATGCAATTTTAATTTTTTTCAGGCAAAAGAAGAAAAACTTAGCAGAGTTCAAAAGTTACCGAAATTGACCATGTTTTTTAAGAACCAAGGAGAAAACAACGCCAAACCTCTGTTAATTACGCACGATGACAAGGAAATAAATGCTTCAATTGATGTTGCATCAACAAGCAAACCCCATTTGACAGAAAAAGATGAGTTAAGTGAAAATTCTAACAATGATTCTCATTTGGCAGCGTCCACATCTTCTGGGTTTTTAGTTTCTAATGATGTATCATTGTGGCCAACAACTCTAACAGATGCATTTCGAGCAAGTTGTGTAGAAAAAGGCTCAGAATATTTTCAAAACAATGATGGCGTGTATGCAGCTTCCAAGCGTAACTTCAAAACACAAAATAGAAGTCTTTCCGG
This sequence comes from Diabrotica virgifera virgifera, assembly GCF_917563875.1. Classification (NCBI taxonomy): domain Eukaryota; kingdom Metazoa; phylum Arthropoda; class Insecta; order Coleoptera; family Chrysomelidae; genus Diabrotica; species Diabrotica virgifera. Next base: position 15,155,077 of record NC_065449.1, read on the forward strand.
TAAATTATTTTAAAAAATAATAAGCAATGGAGAAACTGTACCTCGAAAATGGATCATGTATTCACCTTCACCTGGAAACATCTACTGTTTCGCGTGTAAGCTTTTTTCGGTAAAAAGTGTAAGTGCGTTTGCTCACCACGGGTTCTCAAACTGGGGTAAAGCAGAAGAAAGCACACTTTCTCACGAAAATAGTGTAGAACATCGTGAGAGTATGTTTTTATTGTTAAATAGACTTAATTTAAAGAATCGTATAGACAAAAGCTTAGCTAATCAGTTTATTCAAGAAACTGAGTACTGGATTAACGTGTTTAGAAGGGTAGTTACGGTCGTAAAATTTCTAGCGGAAAGAGGCTTATCATTTTGTGGTAGCGTAGAAAAATTTGATGATAGTAGAAATGGAAATTTCATGGGAATACTAGAACTAATTTCTGAGTTTGATCCTTTCCTTAAAACACACATTGAAAGGTATGGCGGTAAAGGTAGTGGACACGTGTCATATTTATCAAAAACTATATATGAAGAGTTTATTGATATTATTGGCGGTGAAGTGAAAAACAAGATTATTGGTGAAGTTAAAAACTCTAAATATTTTTCTTTGATCGTGGACTCTACGCCCGATATATCACACACCGACCAACTTTCAGTGATTATTAGATATTGCTCTTCTAATAAAGTTCATGAACGTTTTTTGACATTTTTACCTATATTTAGTCATACTGGTGCTTCTTTGAGTAGTGTAGTTTTAGAATTTTTAGAACGTCATGATATTAACATTATGAATTGTCGCGGTCAATCTTACGACAACGCGAGTAACATGTCTGGGAAATACAAGGGACTTCAAGCGGAAATTAAAAACAGGAACAACCTTGCATTTTATGTGCCGTGCTTTGCACATTCTTTAAATCTAGTGGGTCAATGCAGCGTAGAGACATCTACAGAAGTATCTCATTTCTTCATGTTTTTACAAAAATTGTACGCTTTTTTTGCTAGTTCAACTCATCGGTGGGATGTTCTTACAAGAAAGATGCAAGAAAATCGTACAAAATTTACACTGAAGTCACTTTCGTCCACCAGATGGTCATGTTGAGAGGATGCTACAAAAGCATTAGAAGCTAGTTATGATCAAATACACGATGGTCTTACTGTTATTCGCGACGATCCCGATGAGAAAAAGGAAACAAAATTAGAAAGCGGAACTTTAGTAAAAATCCTTGAGAAATTTGAAACTGCTTTTTTAACCGTATTTTGGAACGAAATTTTAAAACAACTTGGAACAGTTAGTACCATTCTTCAAAAACCTGGTCTGGATCTAAACACTGGCACACTTCTACTACAAGGACTACATAGTAGTATAAAAAAACACCGTGAAAATTTTGAATACTTTGAAGAAAAAGCAAAAAAATTGAGTTTATACGGTCAATTTGATTATTCAAAAAAACGAGCAGATTCAAAAAAAAATTTCCAGACGGGCCCTCTTCACATTTAGAAGGTTCAAACAAATTTAAAGTCGAAACATTTTATTTATCGATCGATACATTAGTGACAGAGTTAGACAAGCGACGTGAAGCATACGGTTATGTATCTAATCTTTTTGCATTTTTTGGAAATTTTCGCACTATTGAAGGTGAAACATTAAAACAATATGCGCGAAATCTTATCGAAACGTACCCGCTTGATATAGATCAGGCATTTATCGAAGAGATTATATTTTTCAAAATTTTATTTTATCTCTTCCTAATTCCGAGAATTCTGTAGTAACACCTAAAGACATGTTGAATATTATTATCGAAAAAGACCTTGTTTCAGTGTTTTCAAATACCTATATTGTTTTAAGAATATATTTAATTATACCTATCACGAACTGCGAATCCGAAAGATCATTTTCAAAATTAAGCTTTATTAAAAATAAATTAAGGTCATCAATGGGCGAGAACAGATTAGTTTCGTTATCGATCTGCTCTATTGAGAATGAGGTATTGGGGGAAATTGATTTTGAAAGTGTCATAAAAGCATTTGTTGAAAATAAACAAAGAAAAAAGCGTTACCTTGTCTTAGCCTTGTATCTTCTGCATAATTTTAAATGTACTGAAGTTTATATTGTTTTAATTTTTAAAGTGCCCTGTCAAAAAAGAGTTGGGTAGGGTCCTCTACAAGAATTAGCACCGGGCCCACTAATGAATAAATCCGCCCCTGATTTTAATAAACTAGTATAAAGACTAAGTTTTCACTCTAATGGCATATAAAACAACATAATGTTACTCTACATCTCACCAGACTGAAAACAATGGGAACCTTCTCTGGTTGAAGTGGTTATTGAAATTGAAAGTGGTTATTCATTTTTGATAAACTATTATAGTTTGAAGTTGAAGGGATTTAGGAATTGAATATTGAACCCCATGATAGGTTTAACTCTGCCCTCTGTCAACCAATCATCCCTTTCAGGAAAGTTGCTGAAAAGAATTGAGAAAGAAAAAGAAATAGAAACTATCAAAGAAAGAAAGCTGCAATACCTGGGGCACATAATGAATAGATAAAGATACAACATCCTATGATTTATCATGAAAGGAAAAATAGTGAACAAAAGAAGTATCAGAAGAAGACGTATATCCTGACTCCAGAAATTTGGAGGGAATGGTTTGGATGCAGTTCGGGTCTACTCCTTAGAGCAGCTGTTTCTAAAGTTAAAATAGCCATAATGATACCCAACCTTCGTTGAGAAGATACCTGAAGAAGAAAAAGAGATATTAAGAAATTGAATTAGGGAACTCAGCTCGCGTAGTGACAAAAGCAAAGATGAGGATGATGACTGATTTCGTCTTGTTGATCTGAGACTTCGATATGACGCATACAGAAGAATGGTTTTAATTTAAATCTTGACAATCATAGTATCATTCACAATATATGAATATCATTCACAAATCACAATCATTGACAGATTTTTTTGTTGTGCAACAACTGATAGAAAAGTTTATATCCGTAGGAAAAAAATTACACTTACCTTTTGTTGACTTAGAAAAGGCAGATGTCACGGTTCCTAGAACAAAGTTGTGGGCAGCCTTGAAAGACCTGAATATTGACAACCACCTTTTGCAGATTATCATAGAAATGTACAGGAATAATACAGTACAATTTAGTAAGGGGGAGATATTTTCGCACTCCATTAATGTCACAAAAGGTCTTAGACAGGGTTGTACTATGTCTCCTGTTTTGTTTAATTTGTATGTTGAGGCAGCCCTTAGAAACTGGAAGAAGAGTTGTGGCGGAATGGGTAGGTATTCGGTATTTTAGTTAATGACAACACCCTTTTCTCTCTTAATTTTGCAGATGATCAGGTCGTGATAGCTCAGGATACTTTCGATCTAGAATTTACGATAAAAAGGTTGTATCGTGAGTATCAAAAGTGGGCACGCAAGTGAATCTAACAAAAACAGAGTATTTGGTAGTAAACAGCGAGGCTCGGTTTCAAGTTCTTGTCAATAATGACGTTAACATTAATCAGGTGGAAACATTTAAATACCTGGGAGAATTGTTTGACAAGACCGAAAAAGAAGACTACTAGACGTAGCAATGGACTATATTAGAAGAAGTGCAAGAATTTCAAGATGGGGAGGGAAACTAACGAATAAGTAAGAATAAGAATGAACACTGAGGAAACGGTAGTAGATAGAACAGAAAGAAGGTCATTGAAATGGTTTGGACACCTATTAATAATGTCTGAAGAACGTTGGCCTAAACAAATATTTCAGTGGAGACCATCACCAGGAAGAAGATAACGGGGTAGACCGCGAAGGTAGTGGAATGAGAGCGTCAGGAGATCGATGTATGACCGCAATTTACAATAAGACTATGTATAATAATTCTTCTTCTTCTTCTTCTTCTTCTTCTTCTTCTTCTTCTTCTTCTTCTTCTTTTTGTATAGACATGACTCTGTCTGTTTTTTCAATGTGCCTCTAGTAAGTTGTCGTTCCATCGTTTTCGTGGCCTTCCCATTGATCGTCTTCCTATTGGGGAACCGTCTCTCGCTGTCCTGACTACCCTATTTGTTGTCATTCGGCTTATGTGGTCATTCCATTCTATTCTTTCTGTTTCGTACCCAGTTATTAATGTTATCCACCTTGCATCTCCGTCGTATATCTGTACTTCTAGCTCTGTCCCATAGAGTCTTACCATCGATAGAGTCATCTCCGCTGTTTCGAGCAATCTTTTTGTCATCTCTGTGTCGGGTCGTGTTTCTGCCGCGTATGTCATTATTGGTCTGATGACTGTTTTGTAAATTCTGCCTTTCATTTCTTTTCCGATATTTTTATTTCTCCATATTGTGTCATTCAGGCAACCTGCGGCTCTGTTTGCTCTATTCACTTGATCATCCACTTCTGTTTCGAGCCTTCCGTAGCTAGATAGTGTGATGCCTAGATATTTAAACTCCATCACTTGTTCTATTATCTGATCTTCCAACTTCAATTTACATCTTATTGGGTCTGCTGTTATAACCATGCAATTTGTCTTTTTTGAGGAAATTAACATGTTAAATTTTTTGGCGATTATGTTGAATTGGTGCAGCATACGTTGTAAATCATCTTCACTTTGAGAGATTAGTATTGCATCGTCCGCATAGCAGATTATTTTAAGTTGTTTTTCTCCCATTTGGTTTTTTAGTTCTTACTTTTTTTATTATTTCGTCCATGATCAGGTTGAACAATAAAGGACTCAAGGAATTCCCCTGTCTTATCCCATTGCCGGCTTCAATTGGGTCAGTTAGTTCATCTTCCACTTTTACTTTTATTGTGTTGTTCTGGTAGATGTTTTCTATCGTTTTAATTATTCCCAGAGGTACCTCTCTCGAGTATAACAAGTGGATAACGTCCTTTAATGTGACCCTGTCAAATGCTTTCTTAAGGTCCACGAAACATAAATATGCCGGTTTGTTGTATTCCAACGATTTCTCTTGAACTTGCCTCATTATAAATATAGCATCAGTGCACGACCTTCCCGACCTAAACCTTGTTGTTCTTCTGCTAATGTTATAATTTCATTCAAGTTGTTTGTTATCACTTTTGTTGTTAATTTTAATGTTGTGTTTAATAAGTTAATCCCTCTGTAATTCTCCGGGTCTGATTTGTCTCCTTTTTTGAAGAGAGGTATTAGGATGCTTGATCTCCATTCTTGTGGTATTCTGTTTTGTTCTGTTATTTTTTGTATTAGTTTTAATAGTTGTTTAGTTAGATCTTGTCCTCCGTACTTTAGGAGTTCGTTCGATATTCTGTCCTCTCCTGGAGATTTTCTATTTTTTAATTTTCTTAATGCTTCCTTTACCTCTCCCTCCTCGATGTTTATTTCTTCGTTTGTCGTAACTTCAGGTGTTGGTGGTTCATTATCGTCACCTTTAGCAAATAGAGATCGGAAGTAGTCTGCCCATGTTTCCTTCTGAATGTGTTTCGCTTTTATTAGTTCGTTCATCTCCTTTCTTTGCCCTCTGATCTGATCATTCTCCATACTTCTTTTTGTGTTCCGTAGAAGTCGTGTTCTATCTGTTTTGAGAAACTCTGCCAGTGCTCTCTTTTTATTTGTCTCACTGAAGTATTCGTTTCGTTTCTCATTCGTTTGTAGTGGTTGTATGCCTGTTGTGTTTGTTTTGTTCTGTATTGTAAAAAGGCTTTCTTCTTTTCTTCGCATTTTATCTTAACTTCCTCTCTAAACCACGGGGTTTTCTTCTTTAATATGTGAGTATTCGTTACTTTTCTCTCTCCAAGTGATTCTGTTGCAGCGTCGATTATGTTATTTTTGAGTTTTGCCAGCTTTCATCGATGTTATCGTTTATAATAAATAATTATTCTAACATAAAATTGTACCCGTAAATAGATAATCATAGGATCTTCGACCGCCATACGTGGCAACGCTGCCTAAATATCCGCCGCTATAGCACTTCGCCATTGACGACATGCCTTGCAATTTCGATTTCCAAAAGATTGTGTTGGGTAGTGCGGAACTGCGGAACTTACATTCACATTGTCCATTACAGTCGTCCAAGCAAGTGTTTGAGAATGTTTTCAGATGACTGACCATGCTCTATTTCAATAGAACGACTGAAAACAACAAAATCGAAAAACGGACATTAAAAAATGGTTAAATCCAAATCAAAGTGCTGGATCACTTTTTTGTATTAAATTCTGTTTAAAAATAACTCTTAAAATTAATGAGTTTGGAACAGGTTTTAAAACTAATTGGTGTTATTTTTGGGAGGTTTATTAGACCAGGACGCATCTGTAAAAATATTAGTATTTACATTTGGACGTTGAAAGGTGACTCAAATTTTTTTACAGAAATTGCTTGAAAATAACTCAAATAATAATATTTGAGTTATCCTCCCTCTCAAAAAGGTCCGGATCATTGTTTAAATAATCAAAACGTCAAAAAATGAAGGGAAAATTCGATTTTTTTCTTCGTTTTTTGATTATAACTTGTAAAAGTATTCATTTTCGAGAAAAGTTGTACTGACATAAAAGTTGAGTAATTAAATTTCCTACAATATAGAATTGTTTAAAAATTTAAAAAATAGTCACCCCTGTTGCAAAATAGCAATAATTGCGAAAAAACTATACAAAAACAAGTATTCGCATTTTACGTTTTTCAACCATTTATGCTACACCTAGGACCTTCATATCTCACCCAGAAAAACTTTATAATACAGTAAAACAATACTGTAAATTTCATTAAGATCGGTTCACAGATTTTGCAAAATAAATTTTGCAATCTAGCTTTCGCAAAAAAAATTCATTTTTTCAAAATGTTACAGGACTGAAAATAAAGCAGATAACAAGTTGAATTTTTTTGCGTATAAAAGTGTACTGTACCTTTCATTTGCAATTTGCAAAATTAAAATCGATTAACTACCACGGCGTCAGGAATTTTTTTAAATAAACATTAATTATTGGTGCAACGCGAAGGACAGCGGATAGTTTGCTCTGATTGGGCATTCCAATGACCTTTGATAATGATTAATACATTTTAATTTTTATTACATTTCGATATAAATAAATAAATTTGTTTATTGCAAAATAAAAATACATACTCTATCCTTTGAAATAACACTTTTTTTAGCAAAAACTTTCTTTGTTCATATATTTTAACTTAGAGAATAAAAGTTTATTATTTTTAAAAATATGCAATTGTTTAAACAATATTTCACAAACAATAATAAAATTAGTTTGATTTTTGTGGAATTAAAATATTAAAATATGTACAACAAAATATAGAGTAAGAAAATAATATATTAGATAAAGATTGAAAGAAATTTTGGTGGAAATTAACTTGTGTGAATCGAACACCGCTGTCCTGCGCATAGCACCAAAAATTAATGTTTATTTAAAAAATTTCCTGACGCCATGGTAATTAATCGATTTTAATTTTGCAAATTGCAAATGAAAGGTACAGTACACTTCGATAAGCAAAAAAAATTCAACTTGCTATCTGCTTTATTTTCACTCCAGCAACATTTAAAAAAAAAATGAATTTTATTTGCGAAAGCTGGATTGCAAAATCTATTAAACCGATCTTAATGAAATTGACAGTGTTGTTTTAATATATCATAAAGTTTTTCTGGGTAAAATATGAAGGTCCTAAGTGTAGCATAAATGGTTGGAAAACGTAAAATTCTAATACTTGTTTTTGTATGTTTTTTTTGCAATTATTGCTATTTTGCAACAAGGGTGACTATTTTTTAAATTTTTAACCAATTCTCTATTATAGGAAATTTAATTATGCAACTTTTATGTCAGTACAACTTTTCTCGGAAATGAATAATTTTAAAGTTATAATCAAAAAACCGATAAAAAAATCGAATTTTTCCTTCATATTTTGACGTTTTGATTATTTAAACAATGTTCCGGACCATTTTGAGTGGGAGGATAACTCAAATATTATTATTTGAGTTATTTTCAAGCAAATTCTCCAAAAAAATTTGAGTCACCTCTCAATGTCCATCTCAAGACAGATGCGCCCTGGACTATAATATGTATTTTTAAATTATGAAAATATAATATTTGAAACTAACTGTTCTGACTTTACGAGTCTTTTTTCTTTTTGAATTATTGTTGTTTCTTCGTATTTTCTTCGTATTCAATACTATTGTCCGGTCTTTTTAAGTATGTATATTATTCTGTGTTTTTTCTTCTGTGTTTTTTTATAATCATTGTTTATTTAGTATAGTATATAACAGCACTAACAACCTACAACCACAGGGGCTACAGGCCTTGTAGGCACGTGACTTCCAAAAACTTAGTTCTTTCCCTCCATTTTTTTCAGTCCCTTGAATCCAGTCCCTTTTCCAGTCTCTTCAATCTCTATTTCTTCTATTTCTGACAAGTCATGCTCTACTGCTTCCAACCATTTCTTCTTTGGACGCCCTCTTCTCTTCTTTTTTCCCATTGCTTTCTCCTTCAGTATTGTTTTAACATATCGGATCTCTGGCATTCGTATAATGTGGTCAAGCAATATAGCTCTTTGGTCTCGTATTTTTGCCGTAATTATTGGTTTTCTATACCTAGGTACATCCTCATTATTTCTTTATTGGTGCGTCTTCCCCAAATATTTTCTGCATTCCTATAAAGATTTTTCTGAGCACCTCTCTTTCCCAGATCTCTACTTTCTTGTCTTCTTTGTGATTCATAACCAGGGCCGTCTCAACCCGGGGGTGCAAGGGGTGCGAGGTACCCGGGCGCCAAGTCCAAGGGGCGCAAGCCGAACATTTGCTAGGCTCAAACTTACGCTTTTTGTCTTTTAAAATTTTTCAATATTCTTTAAAAAAAAACTACAAGTAACAAAAATATACAAGTGCGCTTTCGGTATTTTTTACAAAGGCTATTAATGCTTACTACGCCTAAGATATGCAAATGAAATATGAAACCCATTTAGATTCTTCCAAAAATAATTTCAAAAAGGTGACTCCTAATTTTGACCAATATTGAATGTCGAATTTCACACAAGGAAGAACTTACTATTAGGTTCGTTTATCTCAATTCGTCAACAAAGCTTGCCAAAGTTAGAGAGAATTTTCTAGGTTTTTTACTGCTTACTGATACTAAAGAAAAAGGATTATCTAATTATTTATTAGAATTTTTGAAATTAATGAATATTGATTTTGATGATTTACGAGGCCAAGGGTATGATAATTGGGCAAGTATGAGAGACAAAAGTATTGGCCTTCAAAAAAATGTGTGTTTTATGTTCCTTGTGCGGCTCACAGCCTTAATTTAGTGCTAAATGATGCTGCTAAATGCTCATTGAAAATAATTAATTTTTTTCAATTGTTCAAGAAATTTATGTTTTTTTCGCATCAACATTACGGTGGAATGTCATAATGAATGAGATACCCACCTTTACATTAAAACCGCTTTCAAATACGCGATGGGAGAGTAGAATTGGCTTATTAAAAATATACTTCGTTTTAATATGGAGAAAATTTACGATGCATTATACTGAATTTTTGACAAGTACTTATTATTATTTTGGCAGCTGAAGAAGAATATCTTGCTGGGATATCTTCCTGTTTTGACGAAGTAAGTCTACGTTATTTTAATTTTTTGTCTAACATCAATTTTTACTTTTTGTCAAAGTTTTTTCCACTCATTTCTTTTGTTACAATAGCGTTCTTTTGGCTTATTTCAGATGTCCCTGATGATGCTAAGTTAGCGAAAGTGTACTTGGGCAAGATTTGATTAAACTATATGCTCGAAATCTTCCTTTTATTCCTATAAATTCCATTTAATACAGTGTTTACCAATTGCCTTCTATATCCTTATCCCGTTGGTTCATCTAGCTGAATTATTAATCTCAGAACAAAAAGAGTACCATATCACTTTATCAATTCATCCTTCCGAATCCTTTGGTCAATAGGTAAGTGGGCAATAAATCGCTTCCTATCTGCATTGATCATCCAAAATTGGATATTGCCCATCTTTACCACGTAGAGTTGCAGATTTGGATTTTTCTTTCGTCGATATTAAGACCTTCGCGTCTTTTCTTAATCTCTCCAGAGCTCCAGATAAAAGATTGTTTATGGTTAGTCGTTTAATAGCCCAATAAATGACCGTTTTGGAGTGCAATTTCCAGGGGCAACTCCGAAGTGAATGAAAATTTGGATTTAGGTTTTACTTACCCTCCACTTCAAATTTGAATTTGTGCCGTTGGTTGCTTTTACTTGGGGGGTGACATTTACCCCTTCTCGGGGGGTGAAACACGCGTGTTTAAAATAAGGCCGGAAATGGATAAACTGACTTATTTTAAGCACCTTTTGTTCTATAAAGTTTTTTACGTAGGTCAATACTTTTCGAGTTATTCGCGATTTAAAATGTTGATTTTTCGACAAAAAAACTTCGTTTTTCGACCGTTTTTCCCAAATAACTCAAAAAGTAAATATTTTATCGAAAAAAATATTTTTAGCAAAAGTGTAGCCTATAAAAAAACGAAAAAAATTGTGTACCAGTAAAGTCTACAAATTGAGTAGAAGCAAAGTTGTAGCTCATGAAAAATACATTCTTATTCGTCTAATTCCAAATCGAATAATTCAACGCGAAATCACCGAAGAAAAAAGCGTTTTTTGGGAAAACCTTATTAACATTTTTAAAGTATCGAAAAAGACTTATTATTTGTTTTTTTGCAAAAGTTTACAGCATCAAAAATAAACGAGTTACACTGAAAAAAAAGTTGGCCCCATTTTTTTGGTAAAAAAATCGTGAAAACCGCTCTCTATTTAGCACCCTAAATGAAATTAATCGTTTGGCTTTACCATTTATTTTAACTGTATGTGTATAGTTTATATGATCTGTAAGTTTGATTGGTTTGAAGGGCTTATTTTTAAAAACATTTGGTTTTATAGTAAAAAAAAAATTTCTAAAAATTTTTGAAAAATTTCATTTTTTCAAAATAACTTAAAAAGTATTAGTGATAAGAAAAATCTTAAAGAGTAAAAAAATGTAGGTTTTGCTATTATAAATATGCTAGTTTTATTTTGTTTCTCCGTAAGACAAAAATTGATTAAGATATGGCTGTTCAAAATTTGCATACACTCGTGATTAGTGTGCTTGCTCAAGCTTTCTCAATTATAACCCTTTCAAAAATAAACACTTTAAACCGGTGAGACTGACAGATCATATAAGAAATAGATAGGTAAGTAAATTGTTTGTAAAGCGGTAGCGATTAATTTCATTTGGGGAGCTAAACACGGCGAGATTTTCATGATGTTTTACAAAAAAAAGAGGGCCAACTTTATTTTGAGCGTAACTGGCTTATTTTTAATGCTAAAACTTTTGTTTAAAAATTAAAACAAAGCTTTTTATAAACCCTTTAAAAAAGTTTAAATGGGTTTTTCCCGAAAAGTGCTTAATTTTTCGGTGACTTCACCTTGAAATATTCGATTTGGAATTAGACGAATAAGAACGCATTTTTCATGAGCTACAACTTTGTTTTTATTTGATTGATAGACTTCACTGATACACGATTCTTTGGGGATATTTATAAGCTACACTTTTGCTAAGGATATTTTTTTCGATAAAATATTTACTTTTTGAATTATTTGCGAAAAACCGTCTGAAAACGTAGTTTTTTTGTCGAAAAATCAACATTTTCAATGGCAAATAACTCGAAAAGTATTGACTTAAGTAAAAAACTCTATAGAACAATAGTTGCTTAAAATCAGTCAATATATCCATTTCCGGTCTTATCTTGAACGTATGTTTTTTTACCCCCGAGAAGGGGTGACTGTCACCCCCCAAGTAAAATCAACCAACGGCACAATTTCAACTTTGAAGTGGAGGGTAAGTAGAACCTAAATCCAAATTTTCATGCAATTCGGAGTTGCCCCTGAAAATTACACGGTATCGCCGAATTTCCCGTTCATTTACTGGGCTATAAGTTTATTTGTTGCTTTTAATGACATCGTCGGCAAATAACATAAAGTGTTTTAAAAAACAATCTAACTCGTCTTTTAATCTCTGCCAACGGTGTAACCGGGATGATCCAATGGGAGGGGGGGGGGGTTACAACTGCTTGGTGGTCTCTGGTGGGTATGGAATAGTAATGGTGTTAAGCGTATAGAGCTCAAAGTACATACAAATGAGGTGGTGGGTTTAACCCCCAAAACACCCCTTTGTTACGCCTCTGATCTCTGCTGTTTGGTTTGGGATCAAAAGACAAGTTAGACTGGCATGGGCAGCATTTGGCAAACTCAGCTACATCCTTAAAAACGAAAGATATTCACATCTTAAGACCAAGGTATACAAATACAATCAATGCGTACTCCCTGTTTTCACTTATGGTTCCCAAACGTGGACGTTTACAAAAGCAAGCGTGGACAAAATCATAAGAACGCAAAGAGCAATGAAAATACAAATGAGTGGATGAGATAGAAAACAAAAGTTAGGGATATTAGACAAGAAGTTGTAAAATTGAAATGGAGATTTGCCAGACACAATATAAGACAAAAAGAAGACCGATGGAACAAAATTCTTATAAATTGGAGACCGTGGGAATATAAACGAAACAGAGGAAGGAAAATCAGGTGCCGCGGCACACTGGTGTGCCCTGAAGTCCCTGCAGGTGTGCCGCGAAATTTGATTATGCTCACTACCATTATAGAGCTTATTTATTTACCCAAGTGTGCCGTGGCTGAACCAATTTTTAAGTTAGTGTGCCTCAAGCTAAAAAGGTTGGAAACCGCTGCTCTAGGTGGATGACTGTAGTAGCGACAGACAGAGAAAAATGTAAAAGGGTTGGGGAGGTCTATGTCTAAAGATGGACCGAAGAAGACTAATTAAATAGAAAATCAATCTAACAACATTTCTAAAGAGTTATTATAAAACAATCTAAACCTTTTTTCATTGTTTTATTTTTATTTAAAAGTTACAAGGTATTGTTATTATTGCACATTATGCAACACAAATGACATTCCTAATCAGTATAAACGTATAAACACATTTAACATTTAAAGGGACACGATATAAACAGTAAACACCTGTTGAATCAGCTGAGAAAAGTCCACGAAACGCTTTCCTGTGTTGCCATCTTCACATATTAAAAAGTGGATTGTGGAATTTTCCACACATTATTTCTACAATATTTGTGCTGTTTACATACCCAGAGGTTTCTAATGACTTATTTATTTAAACTGTATTTATTGTAGATAAGTTTTGGTTTAATATTTAATCTAGATACTAAAATAAGTTTATTTGAAAGTGAATATAAGCTATCAATTTATAATACGAAATTTAGATTTGACAACAGTGTATTCCAAAATAGCCCATTAAAGTGGGAGAAAGTTTTCAGTTTTGCCGCGGAAAGTGAATGAAAATAGGTTCGATTTGGCGCTAAGATAACAAAAATTTCGCCTAAAAACATTTATAGTGCATTCTTCCTAAAAGTAATTAAGTAAATAAGTCACGGGAACACTATGAAAACATAGAATCTAACCTCAGTGTAAACAAGGGACCAGTGACCGTTAAGGCCGTTAGTGACCGTTGGTACAATGGAGGAAGACGAAGCCTTTGTGGACGAAAATGTCCCCCGCAGATCTCTACGTATAGCTCTCATTGAACTCAATGAACACATCCCAGATACTCCAAAATCTACAAACCCTGAGGAGATGCTGGTTATCCAAAGAGGACCCAGGAAGAAGCCCATCACTTGGTCTCCGGTAGACTATCATAAAATAGGTAAAATCCACAAGGAAAATAAATTCCATATATACCATAAATCACAAAAAAAATAATAAAATTTCTCTTTGTATATCTCTCCAATCTCTAATTAGCCTTCTTCGGTCCATCTTTGGACATAGGCCTCCCCAATCCTTTTCCATTCTTCTCTATCTGTCGCTACAGTTATCCACCTAGAGCCCCCGTGCTTCTTGATATTATCTGCCCATCTCATTTGTGGTCTTCCTCTGCTTCGTTTATATTCCCACTGTCTCCAATTTATGAGAATTTTGTTTTATCAGTCTTCCTTTTGTCTTATAGTGTGTCCGGCAAATCTCCATTTCAACTTTGCAACTTCTTGTCTAACATCCCTAACTTTGGTTTTCTCTCTTATCCACTCGTTTCTCTTTTTATCCAATAGTCTTATGTGCAACATTTGCCTTTCCATTGCTCTTTGCGTCTTTATGATCTTGTCCATGATTGCTTTTGTAAACGTCCACGCTTGAGAACCGTAAGTGAGAACAGGGTGTACGCATTGATTGTATACCTTGGTCTTAAGATGTGGATATCTTTTGTTTTTAAGGATGTAGCTTAGTTTTCCAAATGCCGCCCATGCCAGTCTAACTCGTCTTTTGATCTCTGCTGTTTGGTTTTCCTTGTTAAGTTTTATAATTTGACCCAGATATATATAATCGTGAACTTGTTCTATTTCATCTTGTCCGATCCTCATTGTGATGTCCTCATCTGTATTTGTTATGATTTTGGTCTTGCTGTAATTCATATTAAGGCCTATCTTTCCGGCTTCTATGTCCAGTTCTTTCATCATTTCAAACAATTCTTCTTTTTTATCCGTTATCAATATGATGTCATCGGCGTACCTTAGGTGGTTCAAGCGTTGTCCACAAATTTTTATACCTTTTTCTTCCCATTCTAATCTTTTAAAGATATCTTCTAGAACCTGATTGAAAAGTTTCAGTGATATTGTGTCACCCTGTCTTATGCCTCTATTTATTTGAATTGATTGTGTTCCTTCGTATACTTTAATTGTTGTTGTGGCATCTTTATATATACTGGCTATTAGGTCTGTATATCTGTGGTCAATTCTGCTGTTAATCAAAGAACTTTTCACTGCCCAATGTTCGACACTGTCAAAAGCCTTTTCGAAATCTATGAACGCTACATATAGAGGGATGTTGTATTCATTTGCTCGTTCTATAAGGATTTTCATACTTAATAAATGATCACTTGTGCTAAATCCCTTTCTAAAACCAGCTTGTTCTTTCGATTGGTATCCGTCGAATTTTGTCCTCAATCTATTGGTTAAAATTTTTGTTAGGAGTTTATACATTACATTGAGGAGTGTTATAGGACGGTAGTTTTTTATATCTGCTTTGTCCCCTTTCTTGTGTAAGATAATGGTTACGGATTCCTTCCAGTTGTTTGGGATTCTTTTTTCTTTTAATATTTTGTTAAAAAGGGAATAGAGAGTATTAATTACCACTTTTCCACGATATTTCAGCCTCTCTCTAGTTATTCCGTCTTTTCCAGGCGATTTATTGTTTTTCATTTCTTTCAATGCCTTCTTTATTTCTGATTTGCTTATTTCTGGCTGTAATTCTGAATTGACATTTTTTATTTTCGTCTTAAGTTGGGTTTTTATTTCTTCTGATGGTTCCTTTTTTGTTTTATATAACTCTAAGTAGAAATGTTGGATTATATTTATGATGTCGTCTTTAATGGTTGTTTCTAATCCGTTTATGTCTTTTATTTTGTTTATTTCAAATCTGCCGAGTTTCGGTCTTAATCATTTCATATTCTTGTTGTTCTGTATTACTTCTTCTATTTTTATTTCTTGTTCTTTTCTCTTATTTTCTTTTATCATTTTGCTTTTGTTTTATTGATTTCTACATATTCTATAGATTTCCTTTTGCCTTCTTCGATCAGCTTTCTTCTTTTATCCATAAGCTTCTTTGTTTCTTCTGATACATAGTTGTCCTTTTTAACATCCTTTTTTGCTATTTCTTTTCCTGATGTAACCATCGTTGCTGTAAGTATGTTGTTTATTTCGTCTATATCTTTATTATCACTGTCTAATTTTTCGGTGAGTTGTTATTTTAACAGGTCTTTGCATTTCTCTTTATATTGCCCTAGTTTGTTTCTATCTACTAGATCCGAGTTTCTTATTATTTTTCTTTTCATCTCATAAACCGTCGATACTAATTTTTGCTCTGATCATCCTGTGATCGCTACCTGTTGTGAATTTGTTAAGAACTGTTAGTATATTTATATTAAGGATTTCCACAGTTTTCACTGTATTCCTTCACACAACCGTTCTCTCCAGCCCTTTCTGTCTTGCCAGTCCCCTTCCTGTAGATTTCTTCTCTCCATTGCTTCGTCTACTTCATCTCGGAAGGATCTTCAGGGTCTGCCAGTCTGCCTCTCTTTCTTCTTCCTATCAGGCTTCACTCTGTTATTCTGTTTATCAAACGATTTTAGTCTACTCTTCTGACATGTCCGTACCAGGTTAATCTCTTCTATTCTTATTCTGTCCCATGTAGTCTACTATTATGTTTGAGTTCACTCCCATTCTTCATGTTATTTATTCTATCTCTTCTTGTTACTCTGCAGCTTCTCCTTGGGAATTCCATCTCTGTGAGGATACTTCTTGTCATGGTATTATATTCTTCTTTTTGATTTTATGCTGATGTGCTTATCCCATAGTATCGGGTTCAATTTTCGTATGCAGTCTCTTATTTGTCCATGTCTATTTTTTATATCTCCTTCAGTTGTTCCTTTGCTTGATATTATGAAACCTAAATACTTGTACCTGTCTGTTCCTCTGATTTGTTTACATTCGTCTATTTCCAGTTATTTTATTTATGTATTCTCTGTTATTAGGTACAGTAGACTCGCGATTATCCGAGGTAACTGGGACCATGACTACCTCGGATACGGAAAAACTCGGTTAACACTGAGATTGGTTATATTGATAGAAAAACACATAAATAATCATAACTGTGGATATTTTAATGACAAAATTAATACAGTACTCTGTATAAAAGATAAAAACATTTACCTTATCAATATTAGGTACTGTTTAAAAAAGTCTTTGATTTTGCATAAGCTTTACTCCTCTTTTTGATTTTGAATCGGCGATGTTGCGTCAAGGTTGAAAATTGTAACTCACCTGTTATTACTTTTGCCTCGGTTAACCGAGGGGCTCGGATGACCGAGACTCAGATAATCGAGAGTCTACTGTATTTAGTTTTCTTTAGGTTTATTTCCATCCCATTCTTTGTATATATGTACCTGTTCCAGTGTTATCATCATAAAACTGAGGTCATCTTCGTCTTGTGTTGTGCGATCACTATTTGGTATTCAGCAAAACTTAGGTTTCTTTTCCTATTTGTAAAAGGTATATTTTTTAAAATCCCTAGAAAGAACTACATCACAAGGGACTACAACAACAGTTGTCTCCTAAAGAGTGTGAATACTCCTTTCAATGACAGTGGTCTGTCAGGCCAAGACATAAAACGTTAGTTTTTTAAAAATAAATAATCTAGGATCTAAATTGCCAGGATTTTCAGTACTTTTCACAAATGTGAACACCCACTTTTTACATTATATTTTACAAAAAAATCGTTTTATTTTTTTCAAAAAAAATTACTTTGTCCTGATGGACCACCATTGTTCGTTTACATAAGTTTCATCATGTTGTTCTGAAGCTATTTCCTTGTTAGTCTAAGAGCTAGTGAACCCTCCGACTAACGGTCGTCCTGTAAGGCTAGAAATTTGTATAGTGATAATTCATAGCACACCAAGGCTAAAAACCATGACCTGGCAGGCATCAGCTATGCACGTGTATCTACCAGGTGAATCGAAAAGTGCATAGTTTAGGGGTAAAATAAACTTTCTCCTGTAAGGTTTAAATTTAAGTATGTGTTTGAGTAAGTCATTTAGAAGAAATGTGTACAATGACAGGCGATTCTGAAGAGCATAAGACCTTGCCAGGCGAGGGGAAATTTTACGGGTTTTTCCTAAAATTTTTTTTTTCGCATCGAAAAATTTTTTTTTAGGTTTTTTGAATCATTCCAAACAAAAAAGTCTTTAGTGATTTTTCTCTTAAGTTAATAGTTTTTGTTATATAAGCGATTGAAAATTTTGAAAATTGCGAAATCTGCCATTTTTAACCCTATGTCGGACATTTATCTAAAAATTTCAATGTTGACAAGGTACGTAGATATTCTTTAAACATTGATTGATGAAATCCCGAAGAGTTTTTTGCAATAAAATATCAAAAACCCCTTTGTTTTTTTAATTGCTAATCAAGCGGGCGCGACACTGTAGTATAAGTGAGGACGTTTGAGTTTGCATAAATTCATTATCTCGAGAATGGGCAAATTTCAAGAGAAATCCTCAGACAGGTCGATTTTTATTTTTGAATTAGGACTTTTTGGCATATATATAATACTAGTGACGTCATCCATCTGGGCGTGATGATGTAATCGATGATTTTTTAAATAAGAGTAGGGGTTGTGTGATAGCTCATTTGAAAGGTTGTTTAATTCTCTATTCAGTATTATAAACATTAACATAATTATTTATACAGGGTGTACAAACAAAATTTTTCTTCTATTTGCCAAATTTAATCAAAGTTAATTTAATAAAAATTTTTTTTTGTACACCCTGTATAAATAATTATGTTAATGTTTATATTAGTGAATAGAGAATTAAATAACCTTTCAAATGAGCTATCACACAACCCTTACTCTCATTTAAAAAAATCATCGATTACGTCATCACGATCAGGTGGATGACGTCACTAGTATTGTATATATGCCAAAAAGTCCTAATTTAAAAATAAAAATCAACCTGTCTGAGAATTTCTCTTGAAATTTGCCCATTCTCGAGATAATTAATTTATGCAAACTCAAACGTCCTCACTTATACTACAGTGTCGCGCCCGCTTGATTAGTAATTAAAAAACAAGGGGTTTCCGATATTGTATTGCAAAAACTCTTTGGGATTTCATCAATCAATGTTTAACTCGGCACCTGCCACGTGGCTTTGCAAGACGTCAACTGCCACGTGGGGTGCTCACAGCACCCCTTAAAAATTGTCTGTGATCTACTTGTTTATAAACAAAATAATGTGTTAAGTAACATAAGAGTATAAAAAACATGTTTTATTAACTTATTAGCTACTAATATTATAAAAATTAAACAATAAAATTAAAAAGGTGTTATAAACAAATTACCAAGTACCTACCAAGCCATAATAAATGAAGTGAAGTAAAATATCTAAAAATAATAAGATTTATTGAGTATAGAGTCTATATTAATAATTTAAATCACTTATTGCAATAAAAAATGTAATTTTGACCCACAGGCGTAGCCAGGTTGTAGTTTCGGAGGGGGTTCAAAAAAGTAAAACGACTAAAACTACATAAAATAACCTTTATATTCATAATAAAAATTTGAAATATGTTAATATCTTAACTTTTCGGGGAGGGTTTGAACCCCCAAAACCCACCCTGGCTACGCCCGTTGACCTGTTTATCAAAAACATAAAAAAATAATTTAAAACTTAAACTGCCAGATGATGAGACCCCAATTCAACTTTAGAGCTACGCGTTCAGAATGATACTAAATATTTAAATAACCACTTCAAACACAAACAGATCTATGCTGTATAATATTATAGAAAGCTACTATGACGCACAGCACTGTTACCAAATTTGAAATACGAAATATTTGATGAAAATATGTTATGGGGTGCTGGTAGCACCCCACGTGGCAGGTGCCGGGTTAAAGAATATCCACACCTCGGCAACTTTGAAATTTTTAGATAAATGTCCGATTTAGGGTTAAAAATTGCCGATTTCGCAATTTTCAAAATTTTCAATCGCTTAAATAACAAAAACTATTACCTAACTTAAGAGGATCGGAACGTATTTTCGGCTGCAATGCTATTCAAATGGGGATTCATTTTTTTCAAATCCTGAGAAAACTAATAAGTAGTTTGGAAAAATTTAAACGCAGAATGAAAGATTACGTTATTAGCGAGGGCCGAAAGTCCCTGAGAACTTCTACAATGTTTATTTTAATAAGTTTCAGGGGTGAAAAAACTAAGAGAAAATTTAGTGTGATTTTTAAATTCAAATATCTCATTCAAAATAAACTTTTTATTTATTCTAAGGGACTTTCGGCCCTCGGTAATAATTTAGTCTTTCATTCTGCGTTTAAATTTTTCAAAAATATTTATTGGTTTTTTCAGGATTTGAAAAAAATGAACACAATGCCGTGGTAATATTTTCCAAATCTGTCTTTGTCTTACAACGCACTCAACCGAATATAATATTGTCAGCATATATTGTCAGTCAGACACTGACAATCAGTGACAATTTTAAATATTTGACATTGCATCGGGAATATTTTGAGAAATTGATTAAATATTATTGATATATAGTGTATTTGATAAATAATTGATTTAAGACGTGAACTTAATAAATAGTACATTATATACCGCGGGACTGAAGTAGTACATTTAATCCTGAAGGTAAAGTTTATGGCCCGACCGCAGGGAGGGCCATAATTTACCTGAAGGATTAAATGTACTTCAGTCGCAAGGTATATACGATACTTTTCGTACTTCCGGTATGATTTTATTAATTATTTCAATAATTTCAATCAGTTTTTTCTCTCTTCAACTCATTTAATAAACTGTCTTTAAAATAAGTTACCATAGTAACATTGCGTTGTGACAGTTATAATTTAGAAACATTGTCATTACTAGTGTCATTGTAAAGAAACATTGTTATTGATAATTATTGGTATCATGAGTGAAGAAGGTGTATCTGATATTGATAAAAGAGCAGCCGAAGTAGGTGAAGAATTGTTACCACCGAAATCTAGAAAACTATACGAGCAGCAGTACGATGCTTTTAAAAAGTGGTGCCGCTTAAAAAATGTGAGACAACCTACTGAAAATGCGCTGTTAGTCTACTTCGATGATAAATCAAAAGCGGTTTGTGCCTCAACTCTCTGGGCACATTACTCAATGCTGAAATCGGTTATTAACATTAGAGAAGATATTGATATAAGTAAATTTCCAAAATTATTAGCTTTTTTGAAGAGAAGAAATGAGGGATTTAAGCCAAAGAAGTCAAGAATTCTCACGTCTGAGCAGGTAGATCAGTTCTTACGGGAGGCTCCGGATGATAAATATTTAATGCTTAAGGTAAATTTGGAAATTTGTTTATATTCAGAAATTTTAAGAAATCAATTTTTTTGTAGGTTGCACTTATTTTGGGCGTTGCGGGAGCTTGTCGTGGAAAAGAGTTGGTTGATTTAGAAATCGACGATGTGAGAGATTTGGGCGATTCCTTCCTAATTGCGATTAGAAACACCAAAAATAAAATTGACCGAAATTTTGTGATCAAAAATTCAGAAAACAGTGCCATCAGTTTTGTGGCGATATTTCGGAAATATGTGGCATTGCGAAAGACAGGGACAACTCATTCAAAATTTTTTGTTCAATACATCAACAAAGAATGTACTACGCGAGTAGTAGGAAAAAACATGTTTGGTACAATTCCACGGCAAATAGCAGCTTTCTTGAAATTAGAAAATGCGACGTCTTATACGGGACATTGTTTTAGACGCACATCTGCGTCTTTGTTAGCTGATTCGGGAGCAACAATAGACGTGCTGAAGAGACATGGAGGATGGAAATCCTCCAACGTGGCCGAGGGATATATTGAATCGTCTATTAAAAATAAACAAAAAATTTCAGATAAAATATTTGGTCAAGTCGCCGATTCGTCCACTATAGTTATGCCACAGTCCTCATTCTCGCTTCCTGTTTCCGCAGGATCTTCGAAACAAACACCAGTTCAATATGAAAAGGACCTATCTGTTACTCGTCAGTTACCTGCTGCATTAACCCAGGAAAGACTGGTCAATATGACGAACTGTCACAATATTAATTTGAATATTAACGTTAATTACCATTCTAATTAATTATATTTTTCAATAAAATATCCCTTAAATTCGTTTGTTTGTGATTTAATCGTTCCGGGAGTTTCGTCAATATTTAATCCCGGAGGGATTAAATGTGACACTTTAGTACCTGTCACAAGGGAGTGAAGTTGTCACTTTAGGCCCGGAAGTACGAAATAGTACATTATATACCGCGGGACTGAAGTAGTACATTTAATCCTGAAGGTAAAGTTTATGGCCCGACCGCAGGGAGGGCCATAATTTACCTGAAGGATTAAATGTACTTCAGTCGCAAGGTATATACGATACTTTTCGTACTTCCGGTATGATTTTATTAATTATTTCAATAATTTCAATCAGTTTTTTCTCTCTTCAACTCATTTAATAAACTGTCTTTAAAATAAGTTACCATAGTAACATTGCGTTGTGACAGTTATAATTTAGAAACATTGTCATTACTAGTGTCATTGTAAAGAAACATTGTTATTGATAATTATTGGTATCATGAGTGAAGAAGGTGTATCTGATATTGATAAAAGAGCAGCCGAAGTAGGTGAAGAATTGTTACCACCGAAATCTAGAAAACTATACGAGCAGCAGTACGATGCTTTTAAAAAGTGGTGCCGCTTAAAAAATGTGAGACAACCTACTGAAAATGCGCTGTTAGTCTACTTCGATGATAAATCAAAAGCGGTTTGTGCCTCAACTCTCTGGGCACATTACTCAATGCTGAAATCGGTTATTAACATTAGAGAAGATATTGATATAAGTAAATTTCCAAAATTATTAGCTTTTTTGAAGAGAAGAAATGAGGGATTTAAGCCAAAGAAGTCAAGAATTCTCACGTCTGAGCAGGTAGATCAGTTCTTACGGGAGGCTCCGGATGATAAATATTTAATGCTTAAGGTAAATTTGGAAATTTGTTTATATTCAGAAATTTTAAGAAATCAATTTTTTTGTAGGTTGCACTTATTTTGGGCGTTGCGGGAGCTTGTCGTGGAAAAGAGTTGGTTGATTTAGAAATCGACGATGTGAGAGATTTGGGCGATTCCTTCCTAATTGCGATTAGAAACACCAAAAATAAAATTGACCGAAATTTTGTGATCAAAAATTCAGAAAACAGTGCCATCAGTTTTGTGGCGATATTTCGGAAATATGTGGCATTGCGAAAGACAGGGACAACTCATTCAAAATTTTTTGTTCAATACATCAACAAAGAATGTACTACGCGAGTAGTAGGAAAAAACATGTTTGGTACAATTCCACGGCAAATAGCAGCTTTCTTGAAATTAGAAAATGCGACGTCTTATACGGGACATTGTTTTAGACGCACATCTGCGTCTTTGTTAGCTGATTCGGGAGCAACAATAGACGTGCTGAAGAGACATGGAGGATGGAAATCCTCCAACGTGGCCGAGGGATATATTGAATCGTCTATTAAAAATAAACAAAAAATTTCAGATAAAATATTTGGTCAAGTCGCCGATTCGTCCACTATAGTTATGCCACAGTCCTCATTCTCGCTTCCTGTTTCCGCAGGATCTTCGAAACAAACACCAGTTCAATATGAAAAGGACCTATCTGTTACTCGTCAGTTACCTGCTGCATTAACCCAGGAAAGACTGGTCAATATGACGAACTGTCACAATATTAATTTGAATATTAACGTTAATTACCATTCTAATTAATTATATTTTTCAATAAAATATCCCTTAAATTCGTTTGTTTGTGATTTAATCGTTCCGGGAGTTTCGTCAATATTTAATCCCGGAGGGATTAAATGTGACACTTTAGTACCTGTCACAAGGGAGTGAAGTTGTCACTTTAGGCCCGGAAGTACGAAAAAGTTATTTATTGTGTATTATTTGTGAAAGATCCAAGCAGAGAATACATCAGATATATCCTGTGATCCAAGTATTTTGTTGTTAGAGATGTTCAAAATTGTAAGCGTTCCAAAATAACAACATATTATTAAAAAATCACTTTAACACTTTTCCTCTTTTCTCGATTGATTATTAGTTTTTGTTGTACAAATAAATTATTACAATCACTGAAAACATAGTTAGTGAAAAAATTATCACATTTATTAACTGAATTAATAATTTGCAATTATAAAAATAACAGTTATCCAAGAACATTCAAAAGCCATCTCTTTAAATTAATTATGACATTTTCAAGTAGAATGACATTCTAGTAATGTTTACATATCCACACCAGTGTGAATTTTACAGAAAGTAGGGAGTGTAAAGAGAGTGTGTAAAGACAGAAAAAGTAGGGATACACGTAAAATATTTGCGAATTATGTACCCATAGCCTTAAGAGAAAAATCACTAAAGACCTTTTCTGTTTGGAATGATTCAGAAAACCTAAAAAAAATTTGTTCGATGCAAAAAAAATAATTTTAGGAAAAACCCCTAATCTTTCCCCTCGCCTGGCAAGGTCTTACGCTCTTCAGAATCGCCTGTCATTGTACACATTTCTTCTAAATGACTTACTCAAACACATACTTAAATTTAAACCTTACAGGAGAAAGTTTATCTTACCCCTAAACTATGCACTTTTCGATTCACCTGGTAGATACACGTGCACGGCTGATGCCTGCCAGGTCATGGTTTTTAGCCTTGGTGTGCTATGAATTATCACTAGACAAATTTCTAGCCTTACAGGACGACCGTTAGTCGGAGGGTTCACTAGCTCTTAGACTATGTGGCATTTTTATAATCAAGTATTTTCGATGGGAAATAAGCCACAATTTTACCAAAAAAATGAATTTATTAACGTTTCTAAGTTTATTTATTTATTTATTTATTTATTTTCTTTTATTACTAAGGAACAATATTTTTGTTTATTTAGTATTATTTTGTATTTTGACAACGACACCCGACTTGGGCGTCGAAAAGTTAATAACTTAATTTTTTTGGTAAAAGAGTGGCTTATTTCCTATCTAAAATACTTAATTATAAGTTTTATCAGGTACCAAATATAATAATCCGTAATATGAAATATACTGAACAACGAAGACAATTTATTAAAAAATTAGGAGTAGACCTAGTAAAAAGTTATTTGCAATCTATGCTGTAATGTCAGGATTACATTTGCTTATGTGTTATAAGCTGTTATGAAATACTCTGGAATCTGGAATGCCTACACAAAACCGACCTAATGTACCACCAGGTAAAAGAGGGTATTGAAAATATGTACTGTAAAAGAAGAAAAACTAATGTTTTTGTACATTTTGCAAATGTTGTTTATACATGGATCTTCTTCTTCTCTCTATACATGGATCATATCTTGGTGGCTCAAAACATGTAATATGACTTATGATAACACTGATGATGGAATATAAATTCCGAAAACGTTCTGTTGTGATGTAGCCCTTTGTAGGGATTTTATATACTTATGTGGTCCTTGTTCTCTGCTTATACCTTTTACAAAAAAGAATTTTATTAATTATTTTTTTTTATAAAATAGGTAGTTTACTAGCTCCCTCCAGAGACAGAACACCAGAGCCAGTGGTAACAAAGTCTGAGATTAATCCCAGGCTCAGGAGAAGGTTGATCATGAGTCCGTCGAAGAGCCCTTCGCAGGAAATGGATGTTTTCATAGCCAAGAAGTTAAGGGCGTTAAAAAACATTTCTCTACAGTAAACATAAGGATCTATAGGTTAATGTTTAGTTTATATTTTCAAAACGCTTACTTTAAAAAATAATGTTAGTTGATACAGTCTTAAATGACTCTTTCTGTTTGGTCTCTAGTAGTAGAAAAATTTGTAATAGGTAAATTTTACACTAAGTACTCGTTTATAAAGATTATAAGTAAATATTTTTAGTAGTTTTATTAGTTAATTTGAGCTTAGCCATGATTGCAATTCATTTTGAAATGCCAATAGTTTTCGTAGTTTCTTGTTTCTATTTTTTTTTTTCAATGATTGCTGTTTCTAATATGATCTTTATTATAATAATTTAGATATTTATTGCAAGTTGTTTGTAAATGTGTGTTTTGACTAATGAAGCTAGGTACTTTTAATACATTTAAGTCTTAATGAAACGAATGATACACTGTAAAAAAGTGTTTATCCAAATGTTTTATTTGTTTATATAATTTGAAAGAGGACTGCTTTTGGTATTTGTGGTAAATATGGTATGGATTCATTTGCTTGGATCTGTTTCCACTTGAAAATACTTAGATTCTTAGCTTATGGGAAATGGGCCAATTTTTCTTTGTAATATCTGGCGAATTTTTACATTTTTTTATTCAAGTATCTGTTTTTATTTCCATCTTACGTTGGTCTTGTTACTCCTTATACTTTATAATAAAGTAGAAATCCTTTAAAAATGACATTCTCCACAAATTATATATTGATATTTCCTCTTCTTAGTGAGCTCTTTAAATGGATCTAATTTTCTATAAATTGACACATTGACTACAATTGAACAAATAGCAATAGGTTCAAGCCATTGTAGTTTAATTTTTTTTTTCATTTTTTCAATCCTACTATTCTAAAAGTGCCTTATACCATTGCAATGCAT
The DNA here is from genome assembly GCF_917563875.1 of Diabrotica virgifera virgifera. NCBI lineage: Eukaryota > Metazoa > Arthropoda > Insecta > Coleoptera > Chrysomelidae > Diabrotica > Diabrotica virgifera. The sequence goes on from NC_065449.1 coordinate 15,181,288, forward strand.
TGCAATATTTGTAAGAACATTAGGTGTAATGAACAAAATAATAATCACAATAAAATTTATATTTGCATTTTATAAAAATAAATATATTTTATATGAATAAATAAGCTTTTTTATTAGTGGATGATTCAGTCTTTCACTTAATACCTTTATGACAATTTTATATCCACCATCGAGCAGCAAAATCTTTGGTCTGTTTTTAAACCAAGAGGAGTAATTCAAATTTACCGCGGCGTAATGCTTGTTTGTAAGTCCAACCTCAGGCAAGTTTACTCCACTGTTACGAAATTTTGACATTAATGACATTTATAAATTTTGACACTAATGACATTTCATAGGTTGATTAAGTTATATCGGCGATTTTTTATGTTTTCTGCGTCATTCCTTTAATTTTTAGATTTTTAGTTTACTTTTATATAGGAAACAGTTGTTTGTAGAACTCTTTAGCGACGTATTGGTATAATATATGTATGGATTACCTACCGTCGAAGGCCGATATGTTCAACCAAAAAAGAAGATATGTAACCGGGCGTGCAACGCGTGCGGCGCACGCGGGCGTAACCCCAAAGGGGCGCCAAACCGAAGGTTTGTTAAATAAGAAATTTATTTTAAATGAAATAATCATTTTTTATATACAATTTTAATAATTTCATGAACAGCTAGAGAAATCTCAAAAATCAAATATTGTGTTATTACTGAAAAAATAATTATTACTCCCGTCCTGAAATGTTGAACTTATTCCGTCAAAAATATATTTTGTTGTTCCTTCCTAGTTTTTTTCTTTGAAGTAGATTGAATTACGCTTGGCATACCATCCAATCGATTTTATGTTGTAACGTAAACTAAAGAAAGCGACACTCAAAATAGTCAAATGAACATCAAATCACACTCCTTGACGAGTAGAAACATAAATCATTAACCCCCATAAAACGCAACTTAGCAGTTTACTCGTACAAAAACACAACTTGCTGGATCAAGCAGTTTTACTCGTATAAAGTGAACCTTTTACTCGACTTTATGATAATTACCCTTAAGTAAACAAATACTCTATGAATTATGATTATGTATTTGATAATACCTACCTTTTCCCTTCTCGTCTATTGGGCACAAACATTATTTACTGTTACTGGTGAACGGGTGGTTTCCTGCAGTGAAAGGTTTAAAATTTTATTTTATATTGTTACGACTATTATTGCAGTATCCGTTGGGTTTATTCTGCCCTGATTTTAAACTTTTGTTTTCGTGTAAAAAATATTCGACAATCTTTTTTATTTGTTGTTATTTTAAGTGGTGTGGAAATTAAATTAATAATTGTAAAAATGGTAAGTAGGTATCATAGTCATTACATAGAATCATAATAATTCATTTTAAATATAATGGGGTTTCCTCTAATAAAATCCACAATTTACAATTTATTTTGAAAAAAAGAAAATTAAGACATTTTGCCTGCGTAACTTGGAACCATATGGGAAACTTTTTTATTTTTAATTTTACGGAAAAAATTTATTCTTCATAAAATGGTTTGCATAGTCTATAAACTAAAATACAACCATAAATATAAAATTGTATCAATCTTATACGAGTATCAAAAATATGAATTTCGATCAAGAGTACCTTATATTTCACAATATCGAAAATTATCATTATGAAACGTTGTTTGGAATTAATTAAAAACTATGTTTTCATATGCAATTATATCCTTTTAATTGAAATTTTTTTTTCTCAAATTACAGATACCCAACGCCCCTTTCATTTATTACGAATAATGTGATAACTCTTTTATTATTAATGATTAATTAATTAATAATAATAAAAAAGTTAACACATTATTTGTAATAAATGAAAACGGCTAATTATTAGTAATAAAAGTATGTACAATTATTGTACGATAAAAAGTTCTTTATATGGTTTGCATGGTCTAAAATCTAAAATGCAACCATCAAATCCTATCAAATTTTATCAATTTTATATAAGATTAGTGTAAAAAAATATGAGTTTCGATCAAGAGTAAAGTGCCTTTCTAGATTATAATATTTTAATTAGAAGGATGTAATTGCATATTATAGAAACATATTTTTTAATGCTGAACAACTTTTCATATTAATAACTTTTCAATATTGTGAAAACTAAACGTACTTTGCTCTTGACCGAAACTCATATTTTTTGACATACCTCGTATAAAATTCCTAAAATTTGATATTGGATGGTTGTATTCTGTTCTGAGTTCTAGACAATGCAGATCTTTTTATGAAGAATAACTTTTTCTCGTAAAATTAATAATAAAACAGTCTCCCATATGGTTCCTAATTATGCAGACACCCTATATAAAATTTGTTTAAAAACTTTGAAATGACAAAATAGTATTGTTTGTTTACTTAAATGTATATTTTTAATTTAATGTACAGGGTGCTTCATAATTGTAACAAAAAAATTTAAGGGGAAGGGCTCAAAATGTCGCCTGTCAAAATTTTCAATGTGTTTTAAGTGTATATATTTTTTTCGAATCCTGAGAAAACTAATAAGTATTTTTAAATAATTTTAACGCAGAATGAAAGATAACATTATTGCCGAGGGCCGACAGTCACTTAGAATAAATAAAAAGTTTCTTTTGAATTAAATATTTGCAATTAACCCGGGAACAGTCGCTTCCTTTTCTGTCACGTTATTGGTCGCGCGTTAGATTTTATCTAACAAAACAAATTTAAATACGAATTTTCAACAAATTTTTAGTTTATAGTACATATTTTTATTTACATGTTATGTTAGAAATATTATTTCTAACAATTATTAAAGCTAATTAATTCTCACCCATGCCATAAATTCCAAAAAAAAGAAAAAGATAAAAAACCCACGCATTACTACACCCTTACTCGAAGCACTTACGAGTGGAAAGTTATGTTGCAAAATTTTTCAGCGAGTTATCACGAAAAAGGAAAAATGCTTTTATTTTCACCTCTGGAACTTATTAAAATAAACATTATACATACAAGTTTTCAGGGACTTTCGGCCTCAGTAATAATCTAGTCTTTCATTCTGCGTTTAAATATTTCAAAAATATTTATTAGTTTTATATGTATAGTAGATTTAGAGGGCGCTAAAATATGTCACGCACGCGGGCGCCAGTCAGCCTTGCGGGGGCCCTGCTCCTCTTGGTTTAAAAACAAACCATAGAATTTAAACAGTCCAGAGAATTTTTTGTAAATGAAGATATTATTTCAATTTTTCATTATTTACTTCTGTTTGTTGTGCTTACCCTTTGAATTCGCATTATAATTGACTCAGCAATCTTTTATGTATCTTGGCCTGCTCGTACAGAAATAGCCAATTCCTAGCAACTTCCCTCTATCTTCTGATACTTAAAATATCAAGGTCTTCTCCCACATTATCATTCTACTACGTTATGTATGTACGTACAGTACATTATCATCTGCTTCTACGTGGTTGTCCTCTACTTCTGCCCTCTTGGTTTTAAAATGTCAACCACACATCCTAGCAATGTGCCCGACCCACCTTAGTCTTAATAAATTTCACAATATCTAGTATAATTCATCAAATATGACGCCATCGACTCTCTTTATTTACGGCCCCAAAAATATTTTTAAGTATTTTTCTCTCAAAGATAGATAAAATAATCTCTCGTCGTTTTGGGATAAAGTTTATGTTTCAGCCCCATACCTATATAGTCCAGAAAGCCACTGCGCATCCGCTAGAAAAAATATTCTAATTCAGATTTTTTGCACAATCTTACTCAAAAAGGACTCCTTTTAACAAATTTGCATGTTGCCAGTACCAAAAGGTGGTCAAAAATTTTTTAAATGTTTTTTTTTTTGTTTTTTTCCTAAAATAATTTTTTTTGCATGGAACAAAGTTTTTTTAGGTTTTTTGGATTAAGATGATTTTAGTTCAATATAATATATTTTTATATAAACTTGCGTGCATATAGAAATCCGCCCACTTAAAATTTTTGTCATTTTTAATGTCTTATATTTTCTAAACTTGTTGGCAGATTTAAGTGATTTTTTTAATATGTTATAGCCTAATTCTTTAAAAATACCACTGTAATATTATTGTTGCTAACCAGTTAAATTTTTATGGTGTACCGGGCATTTATAAAATACTGAAATTAAAACCCAACTATAGACTCCGGTTTTCTTAACATTCTGTTTTTTTGATTAATTCGCTTATGTTTAACAACTAGATTTGTTATTTATCAATTCAGGGTGTTTCCAAATAAGTGCGACAAACTTTAAGGGGAAAGGAACAAAATGCAAAATTTTGACGCCTGTATTTTAAATGTAATCATTTTTTTCGAATTCTGAGAAAACTAATAAGTATTTTTGAAAAATTTAAACGCAGAATAAAAAATTACTTTATTACCGAGGGCCAAAAGTCCCTCAGAATGAATAAAAAGTTTTTTTTAATGACATATTTGAAACTAAAAATCACACTAAATTTTCCCAGTTTTTCACCCCTGTAACTTATTAAATTAAACATAGAAGTTTTCAGGGACTTTGGGCCCTTGGTCCTAACGTAATCTTTCACTCTGCGTTTAAATTTTTGAAAAATACTTATTAGTTTTCTTAGGATTCGAAAAAAATGAATCCCGTTTATATTCTTGTTATTGGTTTTTTTTGTATAATAAACGTTACTTACAAGGAATTACTTTTAATACTATTTTGTACAAACTTCCAATTAATAATATTTTCTTGTTCGACTCAAAAAATACTATAAATTTTACCAGAATTTGTAGGTACTTTAAAGTCGTAGTTTCGAAAGCGGTAGTCCGAAAGTCAGACTCAGACTACGGACGTCATCAATTGCGACGTTGCCTTTTTCTCTTCATGGCTTGTAAAGTAAAGGTGGCTATGGCAGTATTGACTTGTTTAGCGTGGGTAGATCTGCCCCAAACTGGGCACGCATATTCAGCAGTTGAGAAACACAGTGCCTGTGCCGTTGTTCTTAAGATGCCAGGACATGCACCCCATTTACTTCCCGTTAGCTTTCTGAGTATGCTGTTCCTAGTTGTTACTTTCCCTCTCTTTTTGGTGCAATGTTGTCTGTTGGTAAGGGACCGGTCCAGAGTTACTCCAAGATATAGAGGTTGGTCTGTGTGCTCTAGTATATTACCATTCCACACAATTTGGAGCTTTCGCTTGGCTTCCTTTGCGCGAAGGTGGAAGGCGCAGATTTCTATTTTAGAGGGATTGGGTCTCTGGGAATTTTGCAGATAGTACTTTGTCATTGTTTTTAAGGTAGTTTCGAGCCTCTCCTCAACTTCTTCAAAGCTATTTCCTTGAGCACATATTGCGAGATCGTCAGCATAGAGGAAATGCTTGGTTTCAGTCGGCGTAGGTTGGTCGTTTGTATATATATTGAAAAGCATTGGTGCTAAAACACTTCCCTGTGGGAGGCCGTTCTTTTGGACTCTCCACCTACTTACTTTGCCCTCCAGCACACGAAAAAACGTCTGTTTTGCAGTAAGGAATATACGTTACCCAGATGGTGGTCATTGAGAGTGTCGTATAATTTGCGGAGCAATGTTTTATGCCTTACTGTGTCATAGGCTGCTGTCAAATCTACGAAAGCAGCCCCTGTTATAAGTTTTTCTTCAAAGCCCTCTTCAATGTGTTCTGTTAGTGCGAGGACTTGACCGGTGCAAGATTTGCCGGGTCTGAATCCACCTTGTGGGATAAGGTGCTTGTCGACATTTTATTCTATTCTGGCGAGGATGAGCTTCTCATATAGTTTGAAAAAGTGACACAACAGCGAAATAGGTTTGTAGCTACTGGGATTTTCTGGGCCCTTTCCTGGTTTTAACAAGGTTATCACTTTAGATTTTCTCCATGATTTTGGAATTTTGCAGCACGTGTTGTAAAGTTGCAAGATCCAGTTTTTTGCTCCTTGGCCTAGATGCTTTATTTGTTCACTGCATATATCATCCACACCTGCAACTTTCCCGTTTTTTAACCTGTTCATACCGTCGTGGAGTTCTTTTAGTGTAAAAGGAGTTCCTAGGTGGTTTGTCTCCTGATTCAATCCTCTTCAAGTATATGGGTCTTTATGTGTTCTTAGTTCTTCCATTCATAAGGAGTTGAGTAGCAACTTGGTTTGCTGTAACCTTGCAAGGTGGTTTATGTTCTTTTGGGTTACCGCTAAGTTTTTTTACAAGGTTCCATGCTATTTTACTATTGTGTCATGTCCATTTTTTCCAGGGTTTCAATCCACTTTTCCTTTCTGGCTTGACTCAGCTGTTGGAGTAGGACTGCTCCGCAGTCAACCGTTTCTTGGCTAAAAGGGTCAGTGGAATAGAGGGTTTCGTATGTTCTCATTAGTTCTTTGGACTCGCTGGACATCCCGGGAACATATTGTTGCCTACATCCTCTGGGTATAGCTTTTCTACACATTTTTTATTACTTCTACAAATTTTTCGTAGTTCTCTACTTTTGGCTCAAGATGTAGCAGCTCAGAATCTAGTATGTCTGCATACTTTTGCCAGTTTGCATTTTTGAAGTTAAATCTCCTTCTGGACGGAATAGTTTGAGGTCTGGCAATTGGAAAGATGTTTATACCAATTGGTCTATGCTGAGTTTTGGGTATGGGGCCATATACTACTTTGGTACATCGGTCTTCAAGGTTATTACTTAAGAAACAGATATCCGGGTTGTATCCCCTTTTCCAAACTTTGCTCTGAACAGATGGTGGAAGTTTAGGATCATGTATTAGCGCGAGGCCACTCGTTTCAGCACATGCTTCTACTGCGTCTCCACTCGCTTCCGAATTTGCATAGCCCCAGAGTAAACTGTGACTGTTAAAGTCTCCCAGTATAAGCTGATTCGGTTGTGATTGGAAGTTAGTATAGTTTACTTTTTGGCAGTGTCGCATTGGTAAAGTCCAATAATATCCTTTGTAAAGAGCTGTTTCTTTAAATTCTGTCAAAAAGTGTTTTTCTGTTGTTGGTGCTTCAATGTGTAGTTACTGATGTATAGTTCAGTCCGGGAATCTTTACTCGTGCGTCATCATTTAAAGCATACGAAATAAGTCGATAATTGAAATTTACTAAACGCAACAGCAAGTGACAGTAAGTGACTTGCTGTTACGTTTAGTAAATTTCAATTTCCGACTTATCATCGACTTATTTCGTATGCTTTAAATGATGACGCACGGGTAAAGATTCCCGGACTCAACTGTATGTAAGGATTAACTGGATAAGTTGTTAGAAAAACACGAATAACAATAAATACAGGATAATATATTTTCAAACATTTTTTTTAAAGCTCACTTGGAAACATTCCAGTGACCTTTACACAGCAAAATAAAAAACTATATTTAATAACATAAACCTAGCGGGTATAATAGACTCTATAGTAAAGCGTTTTGGACCTCCAAAGGGAATACGAGTTGTCGAATTTCAATAAATACACTCCCTTGCCGGGATAGGGATGGGACCCGGCATAGACTTCGTTTTGGCAATCTCTTCGGTAGACTGGCACGATCTCGTGAAGTAGAGGTTTGGAGATGCCGTTCAAGGTGACGGAACCTGATTCTAAATCGCTAGTTCGTATCGTTTCTTCGTCAAATACTTCGTCGTCATCGTCTAGTTCATCGAGATCTTCGTCGTCGCTTTCTGAGACGTGTACAGAGACTTCTTCAGTCTTGGGAGTTCCGAATTCGAAGTATACGCCGAAACCTAATAAAAAACAAAATAGATTACAAAATCTTTGAAGTGCGCTTCAAAAATATCATTACCAGTAAGTAATAATTCCTGAATAATAAACTAAAACAATTTATTATGAGTGTTCGTTATTACAAAGCAAAATAGAAGCTATTTTAAAACTAGTTTCCTTTGTCCCATTACTAAATCACTCAATCTACTTCTTCTTTTCCGATAGTCTCACTTGATCCTTGTTATGTATTTGCGCAAACTCAGTGTTAGCAACCTAGGAGTGGGGTCATTGTGCCAGGACCGTAAAATTATAGTAAATTGAAAAAAATTACAGTAGATGAGAAAAAAATTGAGTTTTTATCGGTACACAAGTAATATAAACAGAATATCAAGTATATTGTTCAAAATTGCGGTTATATAGATTTTAATTGGAAGTGTTCAGTACTTTGCAGATGTTTCTTCTTTAAGTGCCACCTCCTCGACGAAGGTTGGCGGTTGGCAATCATCATGGCTATTTTGACCTTCGAGGCAGCTGCTCTGAACAGTTGCCTTGAGCTGCAACCAAACCATTCTCTCAGGTTCTTCAACCAGGAAACGCGTCTCCTAATCTCTATTTTTCCTTGATGTATGAGTCTCAAGATGTTATATCTTTCGGCTCTCATCACAGATGTTTACATGCATTAATTAAAAGGAAAATTTGGTTTGAGAAACAGGAACGAGCGTATTAAATATTTACTTAAAAAGAACATCAGAGATGGACGTGTCAGAGCCCGAATGAAAAAACTAGGAACAAGACCGATTTTATGATCACAGACAAGAGGCAAATCTTTACCGACCCATAACCTGTTAAGCCATCTCTACAAGTTATTCACAAGAGTAATAACAAATATACCGAAAATAAAATTACATTTTTACCAACCTAGGGAAAAGGTGAGTTTTAGGAAAACTTTGGCACTAACGACCACTTCCACTGCATAAAAGGGATTATAGAAAAATCCATTGAATACAATCGACCATTGTCTTGGCTTTCGCAAAGCATTCGATACGATAGAAATTAACAACAAAATGAGAGCATTTGAGGAAAGTCGTATAGATAATCGGTATTTCAAACTGATCGAAAACATATACATATATAATACAACCATGACCGTAAGATTACACAAATATACAAAATGTATAAAAATCAAAAGGGGAATCAGACAAGAAGACACGTTATCTCCCCAACTTTTTACGTCAGTTCTGGAACATGCTTTCAAACAATTGGAATGGGACGTCAAAGGAATCAGTGTTGACAACTAAAATGCTATTCCACCAATGATTTGCGGGCGACATAGTTATGATAACAGATAACTTTTGATACTTTCCTTAATCCAGGTCACAGCAACCAAACTCAGCGTGACCCAAAGAAGAATGGAATGCTCGTTACTTGGACTGACTCTCAGACACAGGGTTAGAAACGAGGATATAAGGACAGGCGTCACAGAGCGCATAGCATGGCTGAAGTGGAACTGGAAACTGGACCGACCATGTGACAAGAATTGATGACATACAGGCAGTGGACACAAAAAATTAGTGTGGAGACCACGAGCAGACAGAAGAGGTAGAGGTAGAACACCCTCTGTATGATGGGCACACGATCAAAAGAGCTGGCGATTGGCTGCAAAAATCTTAAGGCCGACAGAACTGGAAGAAATTAGAGAAGGTCTATGTTCAACTTTGTACGCAGAATACTGGATAATGATGATAAAATTAAAGATTGATGTGTTGTATGATAGGAGCACTATATTGAAATGTAATCTGTAAATCTGTATCGTTTCGACGGCAAATGAATAACATTTTCAAATTAATTATGATTCGTTTTTTTTAATCTAGAAATATAGTTTATGGAAATTATAGTTGATTTAAAGAAGAGGGTATGGTTTGAAATCAACAAGCAAGGAAGGACACCTAATAGGAGATAAGCAGGGGAAGCTAAGTAGATGACAGGAGCATTTTCGGACTAGAAGAATTGGGTTTAAATGTCTTAAATTTATTCGAGCAATCTCCTGTCTTCCTTTGTCAGTGGAGTTTCTGGACACCCTGTACATGGTACAATTATTTTATTTTTAAATTAAATAAACGTATTAAGTACAATTCAAAGAATATTTAAAAAAAACTTCAATCCAAAATATTGAAAAGTAAGTCATTGGTGATAAATTTTGACAGGCAGCTCACAAAAAAATGGATTTTGCGGTGGACATCAGAACTCGTCACTAGATCATACGAAACAAAAAATTCAAAAAGATTTAGTTAGCTTATGAGTTTCACGAGGTAACAACGTCGAGTTTTTTATTTTTAATAATTTTTGAGTTTTTGGTATCACTCAGAAGTCAAAAAAACGAAATTTTTGGTAAAAATTTTGTGAAAATCAACAGACTTATTATTGTTGAACAAAAAATAAGCACAAAAAGAAAAATATCTCGACGTTGTTACCTCATGAAATGTCTAAAGAAAATCTATGCAAAATTTCAGATAAATCGGCCAAGCAGTTTTTCAGTTACAATGTCCACCGCATTTGAAAAAGCAGTTTTGAGAAAAATGCGTTTAAAGTTTTGACAACTGCATCTTCATCTTCTTATTTGTCTGCCAAAACGTAAAGTGATGCACATTGGAATATGTTTTTTGAATCACGGAGTAATATACAAAAGAGAAGGAAAACAGTTGTTTATACAAAACGAGTCGAAGGTAGGCAATCAATCTGAAATTTTCAGAGTATTCTTGAAAGTATGCACTTTTATTTGAAATAATATAAAAAATTAAAAATATTTCAAACCATACCCCCCCCCCCCCAAAGGAGTATTGTAAAGGATCACAGTGCATAGTAAAAAGGAGTGAAATTATAGTATGTCTACTACAAATTATAGTAAGATTGCTAACACTGGTTAACACTTTCAGCTCCGGGCCAATACAGATATTTGTCTCATATGCCACTTTTATACAGTCATTAGAAAATTGTTGAAATTTTAACACAGTAGCCGTGTCGGTGGCACCCGATTGATAACAATGTGAACACGGGAACCGTGTCGGTGGACTTGAAAGTGTTTAATGTGCGCATTGAATACAGTTAGCAATTATGCGACATATTTTCTTTGTTTCCTCTTTGATTGTGCGATTGTGCCAATAAAGAGGCGAAAGAAATCATATTTTTCCAAAGAATACATACCTATATCATAATGATCAGTGGCGAACTCCCAAAATAACCTCGACCCGTGCGGATGTGTCGGTACTCTGACGGTAACGGTTTCTCCGTGTCCTACTCTCACGACACCGTCACCTTCTCCTTGCGAGACACTTTGTTTGAAAGCGTCCACTTCTGCTCTGGTCCACATACTGGCAGTTACGATGTTCATCTCTTCCGAATCATTGTTTTGGGAGTTGGAAATCGATTTTTCGTCTGCCTGCAAAATATACTAAGTCAAAATGATTTGCTAAAAAAGTTTCAACACGGGAATTATAGGGTAAAGGAAGAAGGTATCTACAGAAATTGTTCACTTCCAACTAAGACTGATAAAATGGCAAAAAAGTCAAGCAAACTTCTGAGTTCGACCAAAACAAATTCACAACGACAATAGAAACGAAAAATATATGCATTTAGGATGCTGGAAGAAGAAAAAGTGCTGCAAATATAGAAGTTTCAGTGTAACGTACCTTGTACTTACAACCTGTTCAAAACACCTTTTAGATAAAAGAAAGCCAGAAAACATGTATGAGATTTATAGATCTAAAAAAAGCCTATAGTAGCATACAGCATACCCCTCAGTAAATTGTGCGGCCTGAAATAAAGGATAATGTTGTATGTGATATAAAACATGTCTACAATGATATATAACATGGGTATATCTGTAGATCACGCTAAACTTTTCATTTTTCTGACGGCCATGAGGATGAGGCAATTGGATCTCTGACATATGATGTCGAGGTATCGCTGAATAGGGGAAGTATAAAGGTTCGTCAGCAAAATGCAATGATAATAAAAAATATTGTGATATTATACAGGGTAGCGAGAAAGTATGGAAACACGGTGATTTCTCGGAAACCGCTCGAACGATTTTTATAAATTTTGGTGGGTAGGGGTGTCCTAATGCGGCCGATATTATAGTGGTAATTACATTGTTGTCAGATCTTCAGTTTTTCTGAAAATCTAATGAACTTTCTTATTTTAAATAGAACACCCTGTATATTTTTTGCGTTTTGAAGTCCTTAAGAAATACTGATAATTTTTCATGTTATGTTCCCTATACCTAAATGCCATAATTTCGGAGTTATTGCTAGATTTATTTAAAAAAAAATTAACAATTTATAAAAATAAATTTTTTAGGCCCAAGTAGACATTATTTTAGGTTCTTTTGATCATTGGGAACAAAAAAGGTCTTTTGTAATTTTCCTCAAAAGTTTATCGTTTCCGAGTTATAAACAATTTAAAACTGAAAAAAATCGAAAAATTACGATTTTCAAGGTTACAAAACACAAGTAAAAAAAATATTTTTAAAATTACGAAGTACCTAAATGCAAGCTCAAACCTTTTTCTATCAGATCCCTATAAGAATTTTTTCATATTTTATTCTAAAACATTGTTTTTTTTTTAATTGTTATTAAAGCTCATATGAGAGGACGGGCTATCGCGCATCATTAACAACTAAAAAATAATGTTTTAGAATGAAATAAGACCCAATCACTTATCGGCATCTGATAAAATAAGGTTTGAACTTGAATTTAGGCAATTCATAGTTTCAAAAATAATATTTTTTACTTATGTTTTTGAACCCAGAAAATCGTCATTTTTCGATTTTTTTCAGTTTTAAATTGTTTATAACTCGGAAAGGATTAACTTTTGAGGAAAATTACAAAAGACCTTTTTTGTTAACAATAACTCAAAGAACCTAAAATAATATCTACCCGGTTGAAAAAAATTAATTTAATTTTTTTTTAAATAAATGTAGCAATATCTCCGAAATTATTGCATTTAGGTATAAAGAACATAACATAAAAAATAATCAGTATTTCTTAAGGACTTCAAAACGGAAAAATTATACAGGGTGTTCCATTTAAAATAAGAAAGTTTATTATATTTCCAAAAAAAAAACGGAAGATTTGACAACAATGTAATTACCACTATAATATCGGCCGTATTAGAATACCCTTACCCACCAAAATTTATAATAATCGTTCAAGCGGTTTCCGAGAAATTACTGTGTTTCCATACTTTCTCGCTACCCTGTATATCTTTTACTAAATCAGTGCTATTGTTAGGTTTGGTCTGAAGTGAACATCAAAACATCAAAATAAATGTATTTTCAATTAAGATTGGGGTTCATTCCCATTAAAAACAGTAGATTACTGGTAAAATAGTAATGCCTATTTTTGTACTATTAAAAAATGTTTTACCTGCTCTGCAACATCAACAGCATCTTCTTTATCCGAATGAGCATCCTTATGGTTTTCTTTTTCTCTTTGTGTCGCCTGTAATTGTTGCATATACTGAATGTAGTGTTGTTCTTGTAGTTGTTTTATCAAAGAACCTTGTTTTTCAGGGTCGCCTATAACATTGACAATGAATATCGTAAAAATAATATATCAATAACAAAAAACACACTGTATGATGTAATATATGGCACATCCGGGGCGCCCAAAAATTCCGAAAGCCAAAATCCCGACGGCCAAAACACCGACACTCCAGAATCCCGACACACCAGAATCCCGACACACCAGAATCCCGACATGCAACAATCCTCGCATAAGCAAAAATCCCGACCACTACATTTTGAATATTTATTGTTTCCTTTTCAAATGCAATACCAAATCAGATTATAGAGTATTGAAATTGAAAAATTAATTACTTACTAATAAGTACGGGTACTAATTATTATGTATTTTAAAAGAAAAAATCATTAAACACTTTATTTTATAATATAAAAGCTATACTTACTGAAATGGAAGATTGTATGAAAGTAAACTTGAATTCAGGATTTGATTATAAACTGCGCGTCATAGAAAACGGGCACCTTAAAAAATTGGTAATTTTTGAGGTTGCGTATCTCCTAAACCTGTTGTCCGATTTAAGTGATTTTTCGAATATCTTATAGCCTTATTCTTTGTCAATATCCCTGTAATAATATTTTTACTAAACAGGTAAATTTTCATTGTATACCGGGTGTACGAATCAAACTGTGTTTTTTCTCAAAGTTCGTAACACCCTGTGGAATATCCTAGCATCTATAAAATACTGAAATTAAAACATAACTATACCCTCAGGTTTTCTCAACATTCTGTTTTTTGATTCATTTGCTTATGTTGGATAATACAAAAGTTAGGTACTTTAACAATTAGCCATGTTCTTTTTCAGTACAGGGTGTTTCTAAACAAGTGCGACAAACTCTAAGGGGTAATTCTGCAGTAAAAAATAATGACTGTTTACTTTATAATCGTATCTCCCCAAATGCTTCATTTGCGAGATACGGGATGTTGAATTTTTTCTTACAAACTGACGATTTATTTATTGCTTTAAAACCGGTTGAGATATGCAAATGAAATTTGACGTAGTTATTGCACATTTTTTGACAGACAATTTAGAATTTTATATTCACCATTGGCTTGCATACGGGTAATATGATCGGTCATATTACCCGTATGCACGCCAATAGTGAATATAAAATTCTTGATTGCAAGTCAAAAAATTCGCAATAACTATCTCCTAGAACCTACCAAATTTCATTTGCATATCTCAACCGGTTTTAGGGCAATAAAATAAATCGTCAGTGTGTAAAAAAAATCAACATCCCGTACCTCGTAAACGAAGCATTTGCGGACATAAGTTTATAAAGCAAACGGTCATTATTTTTTCATGCAGAGTTGTCCCTTAAAGTTTATCGCACTTATTTACAAACAACCTATACTGATGAAGAACATGACTAGTTGTTAAAGTACATAATTTTTGTATTATCCAACATAAGAGAATGAATAAAAAACAGAATGTTCAGAAAACCTGAGGCTATAGTCGGGATTTAATTTCAATATTTTATAAAGGCTAGAATATTCCACAGGGTGTTGCAAACTTTGAGAAAAAAACACAATGTGATTCCTACACCCGGTATACAATGAAAATTTACCTGTTTAGCAAAAATATTATTACAGGAATATTGACAAAGAATAAGGCTATAACATATTCAAAAAATCACTTAAATCGGAAAACAGGTTAAGGAGATACGCGACATCAAAAATGGCCCACTTTTTAGGGTGCCCGTTTTCTATGACGCGCAGTGTACATACATTATTGGACTATATATTGGCAAAAAAAAATAATTTAATTCTTATACCCATGTTAGAAATGTTATTTAGAAAATTAGTTCATATTAAATGGTAACAAAAAATAAAAAACAGATGGCCATAAACAAAAAACCAAAAATAAATGTAATTATATGTTAAAAAGGAACTTATCAAATCTGTCGGGATTCTGGCGTGTCGGTATTTTGGCCGTCGGGATTTTTGCTGTCGGGATTTTGGGGTAGACTCGGCACATCATACATTGTATGATGTGTCATATAACATGTTATCAATTAGAGTACTTGGCCCTTAAAGGACAAAAAGTTCGAAGCATAAAAATATAAAATTTGATAAGAACATTTTGTAAAAAATATTAAAATTTAAATAGACAAACCTGGATATTGTTGCTCTGCATACTTCCTAAACTGTTCATAGGTCTGTTGATTTAAAGCTAATTGGATCTGTCTCTTAATTGCCTCCTGTCTCCACATTTCCTCTTGCAGTACCTTTTCTTCTTCCAATTTCTTCAGCCTTTCTTCCTCTTCCACCTTTTGCCTTTCCTCTTCTTGATGACTGTAGCATTGTTAAGTATATATATTTTTTATTACGTGAAGAATATGAAATATAGAACAAATGATGTTGATATAATAAGTGTAAACAACAAAGCAATCAAATTTAGAAATAGTAAACTCAAAAATAATAAACATAGAATTACAGTTGAAAGATCAAATCAATCCAATATAAATTTATATACCATAGTACCAAATACCATGTTTTTAACTTCCTCGCAAATGTTGGTCAACACTGATCATTGGAACCACAGCTCATAATTCATTTTTTTTTCCTTTAAAAAAAGATGCATTTTGCTGAATCTTTTCAATCGCCATTTTCTGAATTTAATTCTATTTGTTTATAAGCCAAAAAAATTGTTAACAATTTTTAAAAAAATCCTTAGGCCTCCCAAATAATCTGATTTCAATTCTATTAAGTGCATTGGATAGGTGGAGTACTCTTTTATATGTAAAACATTGGAAAACTTCTACTTATATGGTTTCGATTTTGTTGAGCAAGATTTTAAAGATTTTCAATTTTTTTTTAAATTTAGATTTCAAAATTATTATGGGAAATCTATTAAATCGATTCTAATGAAATTTGGTCAACTATTTTATGATATAAAGATTTTCTAGGCAAATTATGAAAGTCCTAACTGCAATCCAACTGGTTGAAAAACATTGAGTAAGAAAACGCTTGGTTATAAGAAGAGTAGAAAAAAACTATGATTTTATTTCAATCAGTTTTGAACATTTTGATGCTTTTTTATTAATATTCTGGATCTAGGTACTTGAGAGGGAGTAAAAGTCAATTATTATTATTGAAGTTATTACACAATGCCACCTCTCACATTCCCCTTAAAAATCTGCCCTGGTGTATTAGTAATTACATAGTCTTCACAATAAGAAGAGTAGAAAAAAACTATGATTTTATTTTAATCAGTTTTGAACATTTTGATGCTTTTTTATTAATATTCTGGATCTAGGTACTTGAGAGGGAGTAAAAGTCAATTATTATTATTGAAGTTATTACACAATGCCACCTCTCACATTCCCCTTAAAAATCTGCCCTGGTGTATTAGTAATTACATAGTCTTCACAATAAGAAGAGTAGAAAAAAACTATGATTTTATTTTAATCAGTTTTGAACATTTTGATGCTTTTTTATTAATATTCTGGATCTAGGTACTTGAGAGGGAGTAAAAGTCAATTATTATTATTGAAGTTATTACACAATGCCACCTCTCACATTCCCCTTAAAAATCTACCCTGGTGTATTAGTAATTACATAGTCTTCACAAATGGCATAACATTATTTTTGAGCAGATTTCGTTTAAATGTAGATCACAATTTGATCAACCCTATATACAAATTATTTACTTTAATTTATAGTAGTAGTAGTATCTTTACTCAGTAGATTTTATTATGGTAAGTATTATGCACACTGTATAATGATTTAACTGGGCTAAATTTAACTAACATTCATTTTATTATCATTATCTGAGTACTTTACTTGTCTAGTTCAGTTTCCAAATGAATGAAAACACATTGACATAATCATGACTCAACTTCATTAAAAGTTTTTTTATTTAATCTTTATCATAATATGTAATTTAGATATTTTAATATATTAGCATTAAAATATAATATATTCAAATTATGCAAACCTTCAAATCATTTTAGAATTCAAAGTTCAAGTGATATGATATCAAATTAGATATAGTACAGGTTTTTAAAATGTAGGCAATTTTTATTCACGATCATGAGCATTTGAACATCAATCCCTTCTATCCATGAATAGTTTTTTTTATCAAAGCTGTTTGTTGTTATAATCAATTTGTTATGTAGCCCATTGGCTTATTCCACTTAGCTATGGCCCCCGCCTTTGTTGACAATGTTTGACAATGATCTTCCAGTTTTATCTGGGCTAGATCATTCTTTATACTCAACAGATTTTCCAGTATTGACAACTCTACAAATTTTACCATTTGTGTGACCTTATTTTTTTTATTTTCCGCTTGTTTTTATTTTTTTAACAATTAAGAATTTGTATGGAAAACTATTATCTGTTTAATTTAAAGTTTATTGATATCTATAACAATTCTGGTGTGAATCCCACATTTTTCTGCCACTTTAAGTTTACAGTACTTAAGGAGGTGTGTAAACACTGCAGTCAAAATGGTTGGTGATCATAGGAACTAACGTTTAACAATTCTTTCAGTAGATGGCAGCACATATATATATTCAAACATTTTAATAACGACGAATTTTAATTCTATTAACGACGGCGTTGTTGCCATTGCCAAGTACTAAATAGAACTTATGATCGTTACTGATCGATCGGTACAGTTCACCTTCAATCGTACTTGTATTGTATTTACAGACAAGGGTTTTTAAATCTTTACCTGGAAATCTCACTAATAGCATTGTATAACTGGACAAATTTTTATCTTTTTTTAAACAATGCTAATAGATACAAAACGTTTCATTTGGAAATATTTTATCACTTATTGTATTTAGATTATATTTGTAATATTTGTCTTCAGACGACAATTATTAATTCTTTACCTGGTCAAAAATATTTATTTTAAACTGATAAAGAAATTTGCAATTGTTTGAAATACACGTAGTAAATATATACATTGAATCACGCTTTTTGCTCTAAATTTTAAATAATCGCTTGGATTAACATGAAATTTGGCATACACATAGGTAACACCATTACACATCCCATTTTAACAGATTGTTCACAGGAAGCTAAATTTCTTGGTGTTTATCTTGATCAGGGACTCACTTGGGAACGGCACATACTGAAACTTTCCCAAAAGCTCTCAAGCCAACTCTTTTTATTTAGAAACCTATCTAAGGTTACCTCCCTTCAAACCCTTCTTACATCATATCACAGCAACTTTCACTCACGACTAACTTACGCAATCCTTTCCTGGGGACACTCTTGCCATATAGATAAGGTGTTTGGTCAGCAGAGAAAGTGTATTCGCATAATCACAGGTCAGGGTTATCGGGACGATTGTAGGCAGTCTTTCAGAAACCTGAGGATTCTCACACTACCTTCTGTGTACATTATGCAGTGCCTATTGTATGTTCATCAAAATGTAGATCTATATAAAACACAACAGCATACTTATCAGACTAGAAATCATGATGCCCTTGTACCAGACTTCAGTCGACTTGAGAGGACCAGAAATGGAACCAGATACCTAGCATTGAAATTTTATAACTGTATACCAATATCTATTAAAAGTCTTGATTTTAACCAATTTAAGAGACAAATTAAAAATTATCTTCTGATGGGTGCTTTCTACTCATTTGAGGAGTACTTCAGATCTAAATTTTGTTTTGTCCTGTAATTTAATTAGTGTTTAGTTTTTAAATTTTAGTAATAGGTTTTTTTTACTGAAGTACTGTCAACTTTTAATGTAATTTTAGACAATTTTAATTATTGCTGACCTGTAAAAGTACATTTGTACATTATTACCAATAAATACTCTACTCTACTCTAACAGGTCAACCAAGAAAAGTGATAGTGTGCCGATGTAAGATTTTGCCCTGAGGGTGAGTTTTACCCCATCTCAGGGATGAAAAATTATATGTTCAAAATAAGTCTGATAATGGATAAACTGACTAATTCTAAGCAACTTTTGTTCTATAGGATTTTTTCAGACTTATAGCCAGACAGGCCAAGACCCATCCAGGGCTATGATGCCAAAAGAAGAAGAATAGTAAAATCTAACTAACATTCCAAACAAAAAAGATATCATAGGATAAATATATAGTACTTACGCTCGCCTCTCTTGCTCCTTCTTTTCTCTCCTGTGTGCCTCTATGTACGTCGAAAATAAAGGACATTTCCTACTAAGTAATTCTACAAAACCTGCCCTAGCTTGGTCGGCCGAAAGTTGGCCCAATTTTTGCCACGCTACTCTCCTATCTCTACCCACAACATCCAAAGTCCCCAAGGGGGGCAATTTATGTACTGCATCAGCATAGGGGCCGTGAAGCACTTGCTGGGAGAACGCTACTAATTGCAATTTGTCTTCATAGCTATAGTGTACCGCTTTACCTTCTTTTTCTACGGAATAAACAAAATGTTTATGTGGAACTAAGATATGACAAATATTTAAATTTACCTTTATAAAAGTTAAAACCTAATTTATACACTTCTTTCAGGGGCAGGCCATATTCTGCTGTTTCTAGTGTGGCAGTACTTTTATTGCTTGTTGTCGTATTTCCATTTTCTAAGGCTATTTTGTTAAAATTATCAGAAATTTGGGAACTGTCACTTTCGGTAGCCATAGCGAAGTGATGACGTTTATTATTGTCTTCTTCTGTTCCTGACGGTACTATTTTTTTCATTCTGTCAAAACTGAATTTTCCCCTTTCTGATTTTTCACGTATAAAAAATATTTAAGACTTCTCTGTACATTTGTTTATTTACATTGATATAATTTTACTTTGAAAAACAAATTTTACTGTTATTGCATAAATATAAAACGCAGTTTTTAAATATGTGTTGAATACCTACAATGGAGAAGACTATTCGTAAAAGTGACAGTGACATCATTAAATGAGGTTATGTTTATGTATTGAAATTTCAAAATATTTTTCTCACATTTTATTTTCTCATATAAACAAAAATAAATGGTAAGATAATAAATTTTGTTTATTTATTTATTTACAAAGCTCAACAGGCCTTGAAGGCCTAGGGCTAAAAGTACAGATATATGATATAATAGTATAATACTTATACATACATTACAAAACTTTTATAAAGTGGGGTGGCTTCTTGTCCAATTATGCTCCTTGCCTACTAAATTGACGTAATATTCTTCTCCATTCATCCCTGTTTGTTGCTCTTTCTTCCCAATCAATAAATATTTCCCTCATTTCTGAGATCTTTTTGTACACTGTCAAACTATCGTTGTCTCCATCTTCCTTTCCTTCTTTTCATGATTGGGCTCCGTTTTAAGATCATCTTTGACATACTCTTCCTTTCCATTCTCATCACGTCTCACATTTATCTCACTTTCAATGCCTTAATGTGGGGACTGATGCTTGGTTTGTAATACAGTTCCTCTGGCTCTGTTTGTTCATCGCACCCAACCTTCTACCATATTTTTACCTCCATATATATAGCTCAGAGCATTTTCCTTTCCCATCTTTCCAATTTCTCTGTACTTATTTGCTTTTTTCACTGTCAGCTATCATACGTTACTGTGAGCTTTACCTGTTACTGTTGTATATATTCTTAGCTTCGTATTTCTTGATACATATTTGGATTTTATCAGTAGTCTTGGCTTCCTATCTTTTTATTTCCCTTTGCCAATCTGGCATCCAGTTTTTCCAATCTGATGCTCAGTGTCAAAGCATTTTGCCTCCTTTTCTAATCTTTTCATATTATCGGTTAACAATGTTCTCCGTCTTCCGATACCCGTTCGCCATTCCTCTCTGTCCACACATTGATCTACTTGCAGACCTCTTTCATCCATGGCTTTGTTTATTCCTGCCTGCCAAATTTTCCTCGGTCTACCTCTTCTTCTTCTACCTTGCGGTTTCCAGTTTTGTATTTGCTTTGGGATTCTGTCTTCGTGCATTCTTTGTACGTGACCAAACCATCGTAGTTGTATTTCATTGATTTCGTCATTTATTGTATGTGTGACCTTCATTACTTCTCGTATTGGTTCATTGGTGACATGTACTCTTCTTGATCTTCCTGCAGCTCTTCTCCAGAAATCCATTTCGGTGACCTCTAACATTCGTTTTGCTTTTTCCTTCATAGGCCATACTTTGCAGCTGTATGTTATGATGCTTTTCACTACAGCGTTATAGATCTTTTTCTTGTTTTGGTTTTTTATCTGCTTGTCCCAGAGTACTGAGTTTAGGAGCGTAATTGCATTCCTGCCCTGAGTATTTCGTTCTTTAATGGCACCATCCAGTGTTCCATCATTCGTGATTTTCATACCCAGGTATTTACATTGGTTACATTTACTGATTGTTTCTCCTCCTTCTAGTATCAAGTCCTGCTGCGTTCCACCGATATTCATATATTTGGTTTTTCTTATGTTGATCTCTAGTCCCCATTTCCTGTATTCCTCTATTAGCTTTCTTGTCATGTAACAGATATCATCGTAGTCTTGTGCTATTAGTATTTGGTCGTCTGTGAAACAAAGAGTATTCGCGGTGTGCAAGTACTTGGAAGGGAAACGAGAAACGACCGTGCGTGAGTCGCGGAGAAATATTGCAACTATCTTAAATAATTCATATTGTCAATTGAAATTGTCAAATTGACGTATATTTCATACCTTCTGTCATTGAAGCAGAAAAATTATATATTGCTCCACAATATTGATATGATATGCAATTATTATATAAAGTTAAATTTAATTAATTGTATTTTGCTTGCAGTACTGCATTTTAATAACCAATTTTATTTACTACATACAATTGTTTACGTTTGCATAACATAACCTGCATCTTATTTTTTCTTCTTATTATTGTTTTGGACTATGGCCTTGACAATTATCCAGCAACCAGGACTAATATAATTGGCCAATATAATTAAAAGTGCGAATAAAAGTACAGAGCGTAGAAATAGAGGTCGCTTTGCCGAACTTGCACGGTCCCAATATAGTGTATGGTCATTTACTGGGATTCCCATGTTCTTGCATTTCCGTTTCCAATTTTTAAGAGCTTGTTCTAAATATATTTTAAAAAGTGTTGGAGAGATGCAGCATCCTTGTTTGAGCCCTTTATTTGTCAGAAATCCTTCGGTGAGTTTGTTTCCTTGTTTATTTCTCGTAGTCGTGTTATTATAAAAAATTTTAATTATTTTTATGATTTCTATGTTTAAACATTTGTGTTCTTCATTGCCTCCCATAACTTTACCAAAGATATACTGTCGTATGCTTTTTCAGATCAATATATACGAAATGAATCTCTTGGTTAACCGCTGTTTTCTTTTCCATGACTTGTGTGATTGCAACAAGGTGGTCAATTGTAGATCTTCCTGCTCTAAATCCTGCTTGTTCTTCTGCCTCCATTTCCTTATATCCGTCTTCTATTCGGTTTTTAAGAACCTTCCGTATATCTTGCTGATTGTTGGTGTAACGGAAATACCTCTGTAGTTATCACATTGTTTTCAATCTCCTTTTTTGTATATTGCTGACATATACGATAATTTCCATTTTTGTGGGACTTCTTTGTTGTCGATGCATCTTTGTAGTAGTTTCCTTATGTGCTCATAAAGTCTTGGAGTTCCGTTTTTTATCAACTCGACTGGAATCCTCCCAGGTCCTGGTGCTTTACTGTTTTTTAGTTCGGTACATACTTTCTTAATTTCATTGGTGGATAGCCTTATTGGAGATCCTGTTACTCCTACTGTGTCCTGGGATGGTTCTGATGTTTCAAAATTCCTTTCTTTTTTTCTGTCAGTAGGTCGCTGAAATACTCCTTCCACTTATTCGGTGATATTGCAGTTACAAGTTGTTTTCCTATCTCTTTGCGTAGATTTCTAAGAATTTTCCAGCTCTCAGTGGATTTCCTACCTCCGATGTATGTATTGATTCCTGTACACTGCTTTTCCCATTTTTCGTTCTTGCTCTGCCTAATCATTCTGCGTATGTTTGTTTGTGCTTCCTTATAAGCTAGTTGGTCTACTACATCTTTTGTACTCATGTATCTCTGGTATTTTCTTCGCTTTTCTTCTATTTCTGATTCGACTTCTTCGTCCCACCAATATGGTTTGTTTTTTGTGTTCTTTTCTATCTGTCCTAAGGCTTCTGCGGCCGAATCTTTTCATAACATTTCTTAATTCTTTTCTTGTTTTTGTTAGAACAGTAAGATCATCAGCATAGGCCAGACATTGATGCACATTGTTGAAGATGGATCTGGTTGTTTTAACTTGACTATTTCTGATTATTGTTTCTAATACTAAGTTAAAAAAGCATGGTGGATAATAGATCTCCTTGCCTAAGACTTATGTTCTTGAAATTGTGTAGAACGGAGAATCCTCTCCATACTACATGATGTCAATGTGTTATTCAAAGTCATTCTTACTAACCTAATCAGTTTTGCAGTGCTTCATATATCTTATTCCTTCTTATCCTATGATACACTTGTTTAAAATCTAGGAACAACGCATGAAGGGATACCTTGTGTTCATAGCAGGTAGTCTAGATTTCTTTTAGTGTAAAAATCTGACTCTAAATCCGGCCTAGTATTCACCTACTTTATCTTCAGCAAATCTGTTGAGTATTTCACTTACGCTTCTTTTCATGAGCATTTTTCAGTGCGTCACAAATGATAGAAAAAAAGGTAAGTCCGTGATAATATACATTTTAGTGACATGACATTTTAGTTAAATCTGACAGTTGTTACATTTTATTTGCAATTTGGCATAAAAACAAATCAATTCTGTTTATTGCATTTATAAAATGGTATTTTCTTTGATTTGTATACTCTTATAAATTGTACAGATTATATTCGTAGATATATTATATAATTCGAAAATAATTATTTCGATTATAGCGCCATCTATTGACAACTAGAATAAATGTTATAAATGTCACCGACGAAATGTAATCACCGACGTGCGTTTTTTTCTGTCACATGCAATTTAACGCGTTAGAAAGAAATCGAAAAACTGTGACGCACTGAAAGATCCTCATGAGAAAAAGCATAGCATCCATTCTTTAGCATTTCCACAGCTATTTTGATTTCTCCTGGTCTTTTGTTATTTGTGAGCCCATTAATAATTATACTTTTCATAAGTCAATGAAATCTCTCTTTCACTAGGCCATTATCCTCTATTCGCGGTGTGCAAGTACTTGGAGGCGATACGAGAAACGATCGTGCGAGAATAGCGGAGAAATATTGTAACTTTCTTAAACAATTCATTGTCAATTGAAATTTCCAAATTGACGGATGTTTCATATCTACTGTCAATGAAGAAGAAAGATTGTATATTGCTCCACAATATTGATATGATATGCAATTATTATATAAAGGTAAATGTAATTAATTGTATTTTGCTTGCAGTACTGCATTTTAATAACTAATTTTATTTACTACATACAATTGTTTACGTTTTAATAACATAACCTGAATCTTATTTTTTCTTCTTATTATTTTTTTGGAATATGGCCGTGACAATTATCCAGCAACCAGGACCATATGATTGGCCAATATAATTAAAAGTGCGAATAAAAGTGCAGAGCGTAGAAACCAGGTGTCGCTTTTCCGAACTTGCACGATCCCAATAAGGAAATTTTCGTTCTCATCTCCATTTTGCTTATTCAGTAATTCACTAAAATGTCTCTCCCACATACCCATCACTGTAATTATTTTTCACTTGTAAGTGTTCCATCTACTTTTTTCGTGTATGAATTGTAATTTTGGTATCCCTTTTAAGTTTTTTTAACTTCCTGATAAAATGACTGTATTTATTTTTTCTGAATAAATTGTACCTACTGAAAGAAAAACAATACATATTATTTCAAATATTTTTACCACATTAAATGTTAATTTTTTTTTAGGGCAAATCAAAGAAATCTAAAAAATCTAAGAGGTATTCCAGCTCTGATTCTGAAGATGAATGGGTAGAAAAAGAAGTTGTCGAATCAAAAAAGAAAAAATCCAAGCACAAAAAGAAAAAGAGTAGTTATAGCTCCTCATCAGATTCACAATCTAGCTCAGATGAAGGGTATATGAAAAAGAAGAGCAAAAAGAATAAAAATTATGAATATAGTTCCAGCAGTGATTCTTCTGATGGAGATAGGAGTAGCAAATATAAAAGAAGTTCTTATAGGTCTAGATCTAGAAGTCCTCCTTATAAGTCCAATATGGAATCCCAAGAAAGTAAGCTACAAAAACAAGAATCGAGTGCACAAAGAGAAGAATGGATGAACATTCAAACTAAATTTTTAACATCATCTAATTCTGATCGAAAAAAGGAAAGGGATGAGCAGAAGAGGTTAGAAAGGGAAAAACAGCAGTATGATCCAAGGAGCTGTGATAGGGAACTGAATCCCTACTGGAAACATGGTGGAGATGGTTTGCCAGGATTTAAAAAACCAGCACTTTCAGATGATGAAGATTCAGATAGAAGGCACAGATCATCAGGTTACAGGTCTCAGTTGCCAAGCACGGGTAGTTCCAGTTGGAGAAAGAAGCAAGATAGTGATAGTAAATCCACTAGGTATGTTAAAAGTTACCAGTATACAGTATTGTGCGAATTAATGTGAAAAGAGATCAAAATTCAGTTTTCATAAGTTGGCACACCTGTTGTGCCTATTCTGTCAACTGTTTTGTCCAAAAAACAACATAACCTCAAAACCTTATTAGCGTTGACTGATAAATATACTGGAAGATACGAAACTAAATGAGCGTTTATGTACGACACCAGTGGTTTTAGAAATAGATGGCGTTAGCAGCTTTCTAGGTGCGAGATTGAATTTACCTGAGACAACGATGAGACGTATTCAGGTAGCTTTGGTTATCGGAATTTGGGGTCGGTCGGGTCGATCGGATTAAAATAAAAATTATTTAATTCTTTTGATGCATTTAAATTTGAGTTCTCATTCAACGATAACAATGGCAATCTTTAAAATAATTATTGGAGTGTACCTATGTATTACTTTCTAAACTCGTTTTTAAATTAGCAAGAATAATTTTGTAGTTGTAATTTGTCTTCTAATTTGAATTCTTGAAACAAATCATTAAATATTCTAAAGTTTATTTAATAATTTTATATAATATATATAATAATATAATTTATTTAATAAAAAATTTATTTAACGAGAAAAATACTCACTCGGTGATTTTAGATATTGTACATTTCTTATTTGCCTCATAATCTCGATAAAAAAATAGGTAGTTATTTTCGTTAATTACAGTCTCTTCTGATAATTGTATATTTTGTTTGGAGATATTATTGCAAACGTATTTACTTAAATGAAATTGACTTAGTAACCCGCTCGGCCACTTTAAACTCTTCGAGAGAAAAATGGTAAGGACTCATGAATGGTTGCAATCGCGATTTCCAACAATTTCTTCCAAGTTTTTTCGTGCCGTCGATATTTTCCGAGTTAGGGGGAAAATAGTGACTAAGTATAATTATTGAATTATTTATTATTAACTTTACTTCTTAAAGGTGCCGTGTATTTCTGCGTAGGCGTCCACCGTGCATTGTATTGTCAGGTGAGATATTAGATAGTCACGATTACATTATTCTATTAAGAGTAATTTCATTAATATTATTTGGCGAATATTACCCAGCCATGACATCTTTTTCTAGACCTCTCTTACCCTTTATATTTCCTTCGAGTTCCAGTGGCCGACAAGTATATCGTTCTCCTCGCAATATGTCCCTAAGTATGTACATGATATTTTAAGCATTCGGTGCAGGCACCTCATTTCAAAGACTTCAAGTTTGTTAGTTGAGCTGGCCTTTATTATCCATGCTTTCATTACATACAAGAGAACAAGCCAAACTTAACACTTTAGCGTATTGTACAGTAGAAAAAATGAAAGAATACCCATGAACGAACATAAAAAACACGCTGTATTTTCCTGTCACCGTGTCACACAAAAAATTGGCCAGCACAGGTACATGTAATAATTATTATTACATGTACTTGCGCTGGGCAATTTTCTTTGCGACATGATGACAGGAAAATACAGCGTGTTTTATATGTTCGTTCATGGGTATTCTTTCATTTTTCCGACTGTATCTCAGGTTGAAACCCAAATTTCAGTGAACAGTAATAAGAGTTTGGACGTCGACATCCCATTGTTTATGAGAGATATTTTTCATTAAGTTGAGCCCGTTTGAGCTGACAGTCGGAGTGAGTGTATATTGTCTTACCAAGATAGACGATTATCCAGTTTTATTCCCAAGAAGTTAATCAATTCTGAATAATTTATTATAAACTAGGAACTACTTATTAACTTTTGCTCTCAGAACGAATTTCGAATAAACAATACGTTCTTCAGACACAAAGATCAAGAAAAATATACATTCAAAAATACAAGAGCACACAGATCCGATATTGATTATATATTGACAAACAGAAACATCCATCATTCTCAAGTACTAGACGTAAGATGTTTAAGTGCAGCTAATATCGGAAGTGATCACAACCTAGTACTTGGAAAAATCAGACTACATCTACAAAAAAACAGGAAAAAGACCCTATTGAATGTGAGACAAGAATAAAGGTACAACACAGCTACAAGACTTGTCAACACGAGATCTATACCAGAGAAGACTGCAAAAAGTACTGAACGAAAACTACATAACACCAGATGAAGACATAGAAGAAAGTTGGAGGAAGATTAGAGATAATATCAAAATGGCAGCAACGGACGCACTTGGAGAACGTAAGATAAGTAAACATATACGAAAGAAAAGGAGAACACCCCATGGATCTGTGAAGAAATAAAAATAAAATGCCAAGAAAAAAGAAAATCTAGCTAGAATACAAATTCAAAAGAACGAGACAAACATATGTGAAGAATATAAAAGAGTTTGAAATGAGTTAAACTCAATAGTAAGAAGGAAGAAAACAGAACATTGGTAAGCATTTTCAAAAGAGATGGAGCACGACTTATACGGGATGCAAAAGGAAATGTGGAAAATGATAAGAGGCAAACAGCAGAGATGAAGGAATTGATAGAAGTAAAACATATTGATACAAATACATGGACAACTTACCTAGAAAACCTGTATCAAACAGCTTATCATGAAGAACTGGAAAACCAGGATTAGAATCGGATGAGCATACAGAAATTAAAGAGGAAGATATAACGAACGCCTTAAAACAGATGAAAAATCGAAAAGCACCAGGGAAAGATGGAATAGCTAA
The DNA here is from genome assembly GCF_917563875.1 of Diabrotica virgifera virgifera. Taxonomy (NCBI): domain Eukaryota; kingdom Metazoa; phylum Arthropoda; class Insecta; order Coleoptera; family Chrysomelidae; genus Diabrotica; species Diabrotica virgifera. Next base: position 15,209,679 of record NC_065449.1, read on the forward strand.
TGAACTTTTAAAATACGGAGGAGAGAGACTTCACAAAGAACTGAATATCCTGATAAGTAAAATAATAAATACAGGAAGAATTCCAGAAGAATGGAGTACCACTCAGATGATAGCGTTATTTAAGAAAAGTGATAGGACAGACCCCAGTAATTATAGAGGGATAAATTTACGGAGCACTATACTGAAACTCCCAACAAAAATACTGATGAAGAAAATAATGGCGTCCATAAATATATCAGTTGAACAACAAGGATTTAGAAGGGGAAGATCATAACGATGCAGTTTTTGTGATAAGACAAATAGCGGAGAAATCATTAGAGTATAACAAGCGAGGGTTTTTCTGTTTTATATACCTAGAGAAAGCGTTTGATAGAATACAATTAAAAGACGTGATACACCTACTATATGACAAAAATTTACCACTGGATATTATAAAACTGATAGAAAACATTTATGTACGAAATAAAATAGAAATGAAAGTCAATGGAATAATAACAGAACCCATATAGAAGCAAACACAGGAATCAAGCAAGGAGATTCATTAAGCCCTCTACTGTTTAACATAACGCTGGATGCAATGATAAAACAAGTGAAGAAAAAAAGAGGGTAAAAAATGGGCGATAAAGAGATAAAAATACTCTGTTACGCTGATGACACCGTGTTAGTAGCAGAGTGCGAAGACGACCTACAAAGATTACTGCACGAATTCAACATTAACGCAAAAGAAATGAATATGAAAATATCAGTCCAAAAAACAAAAAGCTTAGTAATATCCAAAGAACCAATAAGATGCCAATTGGACTTAGACAATAAAAGTAAATACCTGGGAATTAATCTATCAGCCGACAATAATATCGAAGAAGAGGTTAAAGACTAATAATAATTAAAGCCAGTAGAACGGCCAGATGCCTAAATAGGGATGGACACAAGCTCGAGCTTAGCTCGGCTCGGCTCGAGGCTCGGCTCGTTTGACGAGCCGAGCTTCGAGCTCAAGCCTGTTTGTTTCTTGCGAGCCGAGCTTCGAGCCGAGCCAAATTTTTTTCGAGCCGAGCCGAGCTGAATTGGAAACGAGCCGAGCTTTCCTTAACGAGCTTGTCAATATTTTAGCTAATACTCTAATATTTTTTCTATTTATTTTTGATACCACTGATACTTTTGTTTGAGAATAAGTAATTTAGACGACAAATATGTATTTGCAATATACAGTGTGTCCGTAATGTATTAAATAAATGGGATATTTCCTAAACTAAAAGTCTTTTGAAAAAAATCTAAAACACGTCGATTTTTAATTTTAATGATCTACATTTTACAACCAAATTTAATTACACAGAGTGATACACATAAAGGTGATGACGCCATCGGATTTTTTGTAAATATAACAGCTTCATACACAATACCTGCAAAAGGTAAATATGTGGGCTAACAATTATCGGACCCTACTTTTCAAAGGTAATTGAAACGAGTCGCATAACATCAGTCTTTAACGGGGTATCTCGCACCTACTTTAATTTATTTATTTCCCAGTAGAATTAATCCTGGAGGTTTTGATGAAAGTTTATGGTTTCAATAGGATATTGCGCCTCCGCATTATGCTGTAGATGTTCCAAGGTACGTAGACGAAATTTTTCCGAACAGGTGGATTGGAAGACGTGGGAGTGTGAAAATTTAAGATAAAGTCATGTATCAATTACTGGATTACTTTCAAATTCTTAGATTAATAATTTGAAATCAATAAAATTTATTTTCATAGCGCATATCTTTGAAATTCTGTCCGTTAGACCCCAAGTATCATACCTTTTTAACATCAGCTCATTTTTTCGATCTAAAAATGTCACAACGTAGGTACAGAGTGTACATTTACCTCATACATATCAGCTTAATGTATATCACCCTGTATAATCAAATTTTATGGTAGAAGGTAGAACATTAAAATTAAAACTCCACGAATTCCAGATATTTTTAAAAAGGATTAAGGAAGTATCTAATTTATTACATATTTTACGGACACTCTGTATAAATTCCTTTTTAAATAATATTCTTGCATTTCGATTATCCCTAATATCGTCACTAAATATTTGAATAGGATTTATAAAATGCAGTTATGTACTTCTCATTTTTACTATAGTTACTCGGAAGAGGTAAAAATTTTAATGAACATATTTTTTTGTTATGGTAAAATGTAAATATTCGCATTCCTAGAAGTTAGTCTTTTTGATAAACAAATTCTTTAGAAGGTTACAAGAGGCAGTTTAAGTTTATGGAGGATTATAAAATTGGGATTCTACCTCGTACCTCCATACTTGAATGGTTTTGGACATAATGATATGAATTTAACAATAGAAATTTACTGTTAATCTGTACAGTTGAATGTTTTATTGTAACTTATTTCTCAGTATAAACTTTGCTAAATCTGTAGGTATTACGAAAATAATTCCGATTTTAAGAAAACTAGCACGTTTGTATTTTACGGGTAGTAGGAAAGAAATCTAATAGTTATTACAATCTTTTCAGTCTTGAGAAAGAAGTTGAAGTTGCTGTTCGTCCATTTCTGTTTAGGAACCTAATTCCAAATTTTTCGCGTTTTTAAAATGTTTAATTACGATAGTGATGATAGTTTTATGGACACAAATCTTCCTTCTCCAAGTCCAAGTGAAAATAGTGAAGTGTCAACTAAGTCGACTGAAAGCGTTAGCGGCGATTATACTCTTGACGAAACTTCGACATTTCGGAGCAAGTTTACATGCTTTTTTGAGTTTAAAATTATTGACAAAATAAACAAATTAGCGACATGCAAATTATGTAACAAACGAAAAATTAAAAGTGAGTTTAAAGTAAAACTTTCCGTTACAACTACTTTAAAAAGGCACTTATTAAGTAAACATCCAAAGGAATATGGTACTATTTTTCCAAAGCTCTCTCAACCTGGAACTAGCAAAGCTGGACCACTTCATAATTTCTTAACAATTAAGGTAAGAACACATTTTACTATTGTAATGTCAATATTCAAAGTATTAACGCCAAAGTTTTCGATGTGCCAAAACAATGCAAATATTCAAAAATAATATTTTATTATTTTTTTGCATGATGTTTCAGTTTTTATTTATTATTGTTGGAAAAAAAAGTGTAATAAAATTTTTTGTTCATAACCAGTTTTTTTGGGAATTTTCTTAATAAAATTTTGGTCGATGTAATAATCTGATAAATATTTGGCATTAAATAATTGCTTAACGTTAAACAATGTTGTCAAACTGAGTAAAATTATAAAATTTTAAGCTGTTAGTTTTCAGTACTAACAATTGCATTAATTATAATGAAAATTGATATACCTACTTAACCTAAAATGCAAATCCGAGATCCATTGTCTAGTCGCAACAGAGGGGGTCCCGTGGGAAAGTTCGAGCTCCCCGTGATTTAATGGTGGTATTATAAGTTTTTTGGGTCGCTGAATCCAATGGAAGTGGTCTGGAAGCCCAAATATGGTCCGTTTAATTGTTATTAACAAATTATGGTAAAATAAGGGCTTTATGAGAAGCCCTGTAAAGAAATTGATAGTATTAAGGTCTTTTTAGATTCTTTGGATAATTCTGAGCAAAAAAGGTCTCTTGTGATATTTGTCTAAAATTAGTTGTTGTCGAGTTATAAGCGATGACCTCTGCCAAACGTCATTTTAAAGAGGAAGGATGAATTTGCATTTTTTTATTATATTTTTTAAAAAACACTTTTAAACTTTAAAAGGTGATAATTCAATAGTAAATTTAATTTCGAACAATTTTGCTGTAGAAATGTATGTACTAAAAGGGCATAGAACTCATACTATGCACCTTAGTTCATAGGGGTTAATTCACCCCTTTCTCAAAAACGCACCCCTGTAAATGGAAGCACTCCGCGGTGTTTTCATATTTAGAGGTCCATTGACCATATGAAACAAGAAACAATAAAACCCCGTGAACGTTGTAGTTCCTTTTAGCCATCTTATTTTGAACATAATCAATAGCCTAATATATTCTCTTCTATTACATCATCATCATTATACATATTTGCCTTTTTTGTCTTGAGCCACATCAGAATAAATATTCTTTACCGCCATGTCATTCCTAACTTTACCATAACGGCTTCTTCTTCCTCTCTTACTAGCTCCAGGTGCGACACACATTTTCGCTTTTTGGATGAAATGGTACCTTTGCGCATTGTACGCGCCATAACCACCTTAAACTTATCTCATTTTATCTTTAATAATTGGTACCACACCCAAACTCCCTTTTATGTTTTTTACCATGTTTTATCACTTTCATTTTACTTTTATAAAACTTTTCCGTCTGCGACAAGTAATTCTTGCCGTTTTCGTCCATAATTTAGTTTTTAATTACTTCTATTTTTGTGTTGTTTGAAACCAAAGCTTACAAAAGTCTGAAAGGAACCAAAAATTAAAATATAAAATACGTAAAGAACATTTAACACTTAACAACCATTGTCTCCTTATTCTTGCTAATATTCTTGTTGGTTCAATTGCCGTAAAGTTGGTAAAAATAATTTTGTTTACCCGCTGGGCTGCTATAATAATTCTAAACAATTAGATAATTTCTCATTATCTATTACTACTTTTCTCAATGATTTAGTTTTTTAACAATGTAAATGATATTGACTTAAAGAACAAATAAAAGTTATAATTAAAATATTTTATATTTCATAATTTTCTAAAAGACTAGGTCAATTTAATTTGTTTATTTATGGAAAAACCAAAAAAAAAGTTCAAAAAATTCAGCGCCCAATTCGGTAATCCCTTTAGTGTGCAGTTCATTGTACCTACCCAACGACCTCCAATCCTATTTTAACTATTAGCGGGCTCTGGTAATTTAGTGTGAATTCATGTTGGCTGGGAAATAATAAATAGCAAAATAAATACAATAAAATAATAGCTTTATTTTAAAAATAATTCAAATTTACATTCAAATATCAAGTAATTTACACTCGTTTATGTTTATTGCAGAAATCCGTGAATGAACCTAAAGATGAAAACTTTATCGTTGATTGGGTGGCCACTAAATACCTACCTTTTTCGTTTTTTGACGACGAAGCAACAAGGAACTTCTTCGATCAAATCAAACCTGGAATAAACCTGCCTGGACGAAAAGCTTTAAAGAGAATGGTTGTGTCCCGTTTTGAACAGGATCAAAAAAAAGTTATGCATATACTACAACAAAACACATCAAGAATATCTTTTACCATTGATGGCTGGACGGCAATTAATGGAAAATCTTATTATGGGATCACCGCCCACTTTATTGATGACCATTGGCAACTCCAGTCTGTAGTTATCGATTTCTCACCTTCACATGGGCTTCATACTGGGAGAGATATTGCCAAGTTGTTTTATGAATCTTTGCAGAGCTATGGCATCACATCGAAAATTCAAGGCATAACTGTTGACAACACTGCAGCAAATACAACGTTCATGCAGGAGTTAAAAAAGCTTATTCCTTCTTTTGATGACGTTAATCAACATTTTAAATGTGTAGCACATATTCTGAACTTGGCTGTTCAAGATTGCTTAAAATCTCTGAAAATAGAAGAAGACGTAGGAGGGGAGGCTGAAGATGAAGAAAGCAGTAACGTAGATGAAGAGGTTGAGTTCGAACACAACGATGTTCTAGATGAAGATATTCAAACACCAACTAACTGTTTGGATAAAATTCGTTATATATTTAAGAAAATAAAAAAATCTGAAAAATTACGGATCCGTTTTAAAAGTGCGTGCCAAACTGCTGGGGCATCTACACAGATTTCACCTATTCTGGATGTTCCAACAAGATGGAACTCCACTCATGATATGTTGGATGTCGCATTAAAGTTGAAAAAGGGGATCGACTGTCTATGTGCAAGCGACAGTGTCAATAAATTAAACAATTTTCGACTACACCAAAACGAATGGCAGATGTTAGCTTCCGTCTGTAAATTTTTAAAGATGTTTAAAATAGTAAGCGAAAACCTTGGAGGAGACAAATACGCAACGCTTCCATCAGTGATAGTCAGTTTAAATATACTGTTAGACAAAATCGAATTACAATCAAAGTTGCTTGACGATAAACCGAATCGTTCCTGTGTAGATGAACAACTTTTAACTGCATTTCAAAAGGCCAGAGATAAAATTTTAAAACATTACAGACAAACAAATTGGATTTACTGTGCAGTACTTATTTTAGACCCAAGACATAAACTTGAAGCATTTGATAACTCACTTTGGGGAAGGGACTTAAAGAACGAATCGTATTCAGTGTTTAAAAAACTGTTAAAAAAGTATGAAGGAAATCAGCAAGCTGTAGAAAATATAACGCAAAGTACATCTGAATCGTCGGTGGTCATGGAAGTACAAGATGAGCTTGAAATCAATTTCGAAAGCTATTATCAATCAAAGGTCATAACAAAACCAAAAGACTTAAGTACTGAATTCTATGACTACATAGCACTCCCGCAAAGTACTGGCAACGAAGATATTTTAAAGTGGTGGCAGGTAAATAAAGGAAGATTTCCTGTTCTTGCTGAAATGGCCAGAGACTTACTAAGTATTCCTGCTACGTCCGTACCATCTGAGCGATTGTTTTCGAAAGCTGGCTTAATTATTCGAAAACAACGCAATAGATTGACTAATGAATCGGCTAAGTGCCTCTTATGTCTAAACTCTTGGGTAGAAAACCCAATTTTGAAAAATGTGTAAAACAATTTTTTTTTTAATTTTAATCGTTTAAATTAGTTCTAGGTTTAATTTTATTTATTGTTGAAGTAGAGTCGTATATGTATAATTTGGTAAGAATAGAGTTATAATGTTATTTTTAAATATATACCTACACTTTCCTCCTTTCCTCTTGTAAATGATTTTTATTAACAATGTAATTTTTTTTTAAATAGTATCTCCGATATAAAATGTTAATGGAGATACTATGTACCTATTTATAATTGACTGTAAGTGTACAAAAATATTTTTCAGGTGACACAGGTTTTTTAGTTACTTAAATTAAAAAAAAAAGAGTTACAACTCATCTGTATTAAGTTTAGTGAAAGATTTATTTTATGCGAATCTAGTAATATAAGACAATAAAATACTTGATACTTTTTATTTATATTTTTTATTTATTTATGCAGGCCTTTTAGGTGGTAGGTACTACATTACAATATTACCAATAGTATTATACAGTGTGGCAAAGCCAAATGGAATAAATTCATTATTTCGTGAATGAGCGATTTTGGAAAAAGATCTCAAAACAGGTCGATTTTTATTTTTAAATTACGATTTTTTGGCATATATAATACCTACATATATCATACTAATGACGTCATCCATCTGGGCGTCATGACGTAATCGATTATTTTTTTAAATGGGAATAGGGGTCATGTGCTAGCTCATTTGAAAGGTTATTAAATTCTCTATTCAGTAATATCAATATTAACATAATTATTTATACAGTGTGTCCAAAAAAAAATTCGAATTAAATTAATTAACACAAAAAGAAGAATGTATGTAATTTATTTAATTCACAATACATTTTACTGCTGTCAGAAAACATAAAAAATGTTTATTTGACAAATAAACACAGCTTTTCGCTTAAATTAAATGTTCAAACTACCAAGAGGCAGGTGAGTGGCATCTTGAACATTGAATTTAAGTGAAAAGCTATGTTTATTTGTCAAATGAACATTCTTTCTGTTTACTGACAGTAGCAAAATGTATTTTGAATTAAATAAATTACATATACATTCTCATTTTTGTGTCAATTAATTTAATTAAAAAAAAATTGGACACCCTGTATATTATGTTAATATTTATATTACTGAATAGAGAATTTCATAACCGTTCAAATGAGCTACTATCATATACGAGTATATGCCAAAAAATTGTAATTTAAAAATAAAAACCGACCTGTTTCGGATTTTTTTTCCAAAAGCGCTTATTCACGAAATAATAAATTTATTCCATTTGGCTTGGCCACACTGTATGTACATATGAATATTGATATTTAAAAAAATGTTTTCATAAAATATGCTGCTTTTTCCTACTCCGATTATTTATGGATTAGTCTGGTCGTATTAGACTTTACTTTTTATTGTTATTTGTATTATTTATTATCACTACACTATACGAAATCCGGGTGTTATCAAACAATTCATCCACTATCTTGTCATAATACTTAATACAAATATGCCATCTTATTTGAAATTTATATTAAACTATCGTAATATATCTACCTATATAGTTTCTCAGCGATAAAACTATTTTCTTGGCTTCCTTTAAATCCGGTTATTTTAAAAAGACTGACATTATTTCAGGACGAACACTAAAATCATACATTATCATAGTTTTTTAAACAGAAATTAAGACAAACTGTGAAATAAACATTTTTAATTTCTCCTATTTGTTCATTAATCTAAGAAAAAAAATATCTCGCTCTTCTTGTCTCCTAACGTTACTATGACAGAGTATGTAGCTATTATGTGAAAAGCATTTAGTGAATTTCTTATTATTTCTTATATTTGACTATTATAAGTAAAAAAAATTACTACGAATGTTATATTTTACATTCATTATTATGTTTTTGAGCTCGGCTCGGCTCGGCTCGAACTATTCGAGCCGAGCCGGCACGAGCCACGAGCTCAACCTGCAAGCTCGAAGTTCAAGCCGAGCTTCTATCTCGAGCTCGGCTCGAAATTTCGAGCCGAGCACAAGCTTTTCAAAAGCTCGGCTTGGCTCGGCTCGAGTCCATCCCTATGCCTAAACGACACAATTTGGAAAAACAAATACCTTAGAGTGGAAACAAAGGACCGAATATATAAGTCATTTGACTGAAGTTATTAGACCAGTTATGACTTACACTGCCGAAACAAGACCAGATGCAAGCAAAATACAAAGACGTCTGGATACCAATAAAATGAAGATTTTAAGAAGGATTGCTGGAAAAGGACTACGGGACAGGGTAAAAAGTGAGGAAATCAGATGCATATGTGGGGTAAACAATATAAATACCGGGGTAAAGAATAGAAAAGAAGAGTGGAATCAACACATAAGCAGGATGTCTGAATCAAGGATAATAAGAATAGCCAGGGACAAGTCACCGTTAGGCCGAAGAAGTATAGGACGCCCAAGGAAAAGATGGAATGACAATTTAGGGACAGAATGAAAGGCACCGTTGAAGAAAAACAGGCAGTACTGCCTATATAAAAGAAAAAGTAGAAGAAGAAATTCTTTAGGTAGATTTTTGGTAGTATAATGTGCTTCTTTGGAGTTTTACTGAAGATTATTATTTTCGTTTTAGTGGGAGAAAATTCTAGGCAGTAGTGTTTGACCAATTCTCTAATTTCTAAATGACTAGTGGGTTAAGTGATTTAGCGATGTCATTGATTGCAATAAAAAAGTGTAACGAGTAGACCATTGAGGAATGTCGTTTAATTGGATTTTTGAGTCTAAAAGAACGTTATTTATTCGAATAAGTTTCGTCTATATAGGAAATTACTAATAAATTTTATATTTCCTGGAATTGGCCAACTTAATAGAATTCTTATATCTAATCCCCAAATGGCACGCGTTATAAAATATAATAAAATATAGCCATAAGCCAAACATACTTTATCACATCCAAATGACCCATGAATTACAGATTCAATATCCACTAGGTTGTCTAATGTAGATGTGGACTTTCTAAATCCACTTTGTATAAGGCCAGGTAGCTATAGTATCAATAAGTCTAATACTATCTATGCTAGTATCTATCAAGTGGATAAACTGATTAATTGTAGCAAGATTTGTTCCATTGAGTTTTTTGACTAAGCTAATACTTTTCGAGTTATTTGAGAGTGAATATGTTCATTTTTTAACAACAAAAAAACACGTTTTTAGACGGTTTTACGCAAATAACACAATAAGTAAGTATTTTATCGAAAAAAGTATTCAATAAAAATATACTTTATAAAAAATTTAAAAAAAAATGTCTGTATAAAGTCTTTATACTCAGTAGAAGCAGAGTTGTAGCTAAAAAAGTAAGTTCTTATTCGTCAAATTCCAAATCGAATATTTCAACGTGAAATAACCAAAAAATAAAGCACATTTCTTTAAAAAAGCTTTGTTTTTGTTTTTAAAAAAATTTCTAGCATTAAAGTAAGCACGTTACGCTGAAAATAAAGTTGGTCCTTTTTTGTAAAAGATAGTTTTAAAAAAGCGTGAAAATCACCCTCTAAAAGGGAACTTGCATAACATTTTTATTTCGAAAGAGATGCTATAAATTTGCTACATCGCAACTTTTTTAAAGTGTTTAAAAAGCTTTGTTTTTGTTTTTAAAAATGTTTCTAGCATAAAGTAAGCACGTTACGCTGAAAATAAAGTTGGTCCTTTTTTGTAAAAATAGTTTTAAAAAAGCGTGAAAATCGCCCTCTAAAAGGGAACTTGCATAAAATTTTTATTTCGAAAGAGGTGCTATAAATTTGCTATAAATCACAACAGAACACGATTTAAAAAGAAAAAAAGTAGTTTGTATTTTTCGTTTGGCCCCTCAAGACGAATAAAATCAAATTATTGTTACCGCTTCACAAGTGACTTTACTTATGTATTGTTTATAATACATATGATCTGTAAGTTTCATCGTAAATTTAGTTTTACAGTATTTTTTTTTATTTTGAAAAAAAAACCTTTTTTTTTAAATAACTTGTGATACGAAATATCCCAAAGTGTAAAGGTTTTGGTTTTCTGAATATTTTGTTTTTCTGTAATACAAAAATTGGTTAAGATATGGCTGTTCCGAATTTGCACATACTCGTGATTAGTGACTCATTGAAGCCCTTTTAACTACAGCCTTTCAAAAATAAGCACTATGAACCGATGAAACTTACAGATCCTCTATAATAAGCATACATACGTAAAGTAACTTATGAAGCGCTACTGATTAATTTCATTTGAGATGCTAATTAGGAGGTGATTTTTAGATTTTTTTTACAAAAAAAAGGGATCAATTTTATTTTGTGCGCAACTTGTTTACTTCTGATACCAGAAACTCAAAAAAATAAAGCTTAAAAGTTCTTAATTTTTTGGTTATTTCACGTAGAAATATTCAATTTTGAATTTGACAAATAATAAGAACCTACTTTTCATTAGCTAAAACTCTGCTTTTACTGGGTCTACGACTTCATAATATGTCATATTTATATAAAACATTTTTTTTCACTTTTTGATAAGCTGTATTTTTGCTATGAATGTTTTTTTTTGTGAAATACTTCCTTTTTTTTATTTGCAAAAATCCGTCTAAAAACGTACTATTTTTTGAGAAATGAATATATTCACTCGCAAATAACTCGAAAAGTATTTACTTGTGAGGTCAAGACTAGTGAAAAGAACTTCTATAGTCAATTTATATTTTCAACATTTTTGCAGAAACAAAAACCAAAAAAAAAAATTAATACAGATTAATATGATAGTGACTGCTGCGTTAAAATTTTGAATACGGGCCACGTAAAATAACCGCGTGTTCTTGGCTAGTTCCTTGAGTAGGGAGAATTTTACACTTCCCTCTAAGGCTAGTTCCAACAAATTTAAGCTAGGCGCTCCACTATACGGGCAGGTTAGAAAGACAACAAAATAATGCATAGGGTTTCGTATCTTTCCGTATTTATCAATCAACGTTATTAGTATATTATTCAAAACACGTGCTTTGTGTTTTATATCATTATTATATTTTGTTGTATCTCAGGTTATGTGCAAGTTGGTGTTATTTTCATTGACTTTGTGAAAACTGTGCAATCAGGTTTAATTTTTAATATGGATATCACTCCTAGGAAAAGAGAAAGGATCATAACACTTAGTGAGCATACACCAATGACTCCGAGGGACATTGCAAAGGAGTGTTGTGTAAGTTTGGGTGCAGTAAACAAAATAATTAAACAAAAAAAGGAAACAGGGTCAGTTGAAGTGCAGCGGAAAGGAAAATGTGGAAGAAAACGGAAGACTACTCCTGGAGATGAAGCCTTTCTTTTGCGCGATAGCAAACTTCATCCCAGAAAAACAAGTTATGACCTCCAGCAAGATTTAGAAAAGGCTGGAATAAAAATTCACGACTCAACGGTACGCAGACCTCTCTTAGAAGGAAGCAGAAGAGCTGTGAGACTGCAGAAGAAACAACTTGTGACAGGCCTATGATGAAAAAAGACTAAATTGCACTTCCTAGTGCAGGGCCAGCAATCAAAATTCGTATGAAAGGCAGCCAATGAGTCACTTTCAGCTAGCCATATTAACCAAACAGTTAAACTTCCCACCAAAAAAATGTTCTGGGGCTGTTTTTCATACTCAGGAACTGGCACTCTTATTCCTATTGAAGGTATGATGAACAGTGAAAAGTACAAAGCCATGCTAGGGCAACGCTTAGCTATAGAGCTTGACAAACTACAGGCCGAAGGGACTGCAATTTTTCAACAAGATTCAGCTCCGTGCCATGTATCGAAGGTTATGATGAAATACTTCAAGGATAATAATATTACCCTTCTTGATTGGCCTGGGAATTCACCTGACCTTAATCCTATTGAAAATTTGTGGGCAATATGTAAGGCTAAACTGCAAAAATTTGACTGTATGACAAAAACAAAAATGGTGGAAGTGGAAGCAGTGATTAAGGTATGGTTTAGAGATGAAGCAATCACAAACAATTCCAAAAAACTTGTGGATTCCATGCCTAGAAGACTCCAGGAAGTCATAAAAGTAAAAGGGGGACATATTAAATACTAACTAATGAAAAAATCTCATGTAAGTGTACCTAAATTTACCTTTGGCCTAAATAAATCATATTTACAAATTAATTATGTTTGTTCACATTAATTCGCACAGTACTGTATGTTTCAACTGATAATAACATTATGTTTTAATTTATCTTACAGACCATCCAGTAGTACATCTAATTGGAAGAAAAAGAAGGATTCTGAAGAATCAAAAACAAGTAACACCATAGATTCACCAAGCATTAAACATGTTCCAGATACTAAAGAAGTGACTAAAGAGGTTCCAGAAACTGTTGAGTACACAGAAAAAGATTTGAATGCTCTAGCAGCAAAATTAGTTAAAGCCGAAATAATGGGAAACCAGAAACAAATCACAGAACTTAAAGAAAAGTTAGAACAAGCAAGAAAGTCAGTGCAACAAAAGGGAGCAGGGGATGAAGAAGTTTTACTTACACAAACTGATTCTAGAGGCCAATCTAAGCCTTTGAGATTACAATCAGAATATGGAGAGGCCAGTAATTCTAGAAAGAAAAAGAAAACTGAAACACATAGGGACAATCAAAGAGTAAGGTATTTTGCTGATGATGATAAATACTCATTGAAAGAAATGTTTGAGAATGAGAAATACCAAGCTGGAGCTGACCAAGACAAAGAATTCATCAAAGCTTATAGTAAAATAAAAAAGAATGATGATTTAGATGATATATTTTCAGACAATATCAGAGAGAAACAATCAGATTCGAAGACTGATGAGAAAAATAGGAGTAAAGCTATCCAAGACCATAAAAAAGTGTCCAAGAGTTTAGACAACTGTGATAGATGTATTCAGTCAGAGTGTATGCTGAAGCATTTAATGATATCCATGGGAGATACTCTATATCTGGCTCTTCCATCATTTGAACCATTAACAGAAGGCCATTGCCTTATAGTTCCAATAAGGCATACTCCATGTGCTACTCAGTTAGATGAAAATGAATGGTCAGATATCCTTGATGTAAGGAAAGCTCTTGTAAGGCTTTTTAAAGAACAAGACGAAGATGTTATATTCTTTGAATCTGCTAAAGGTTTACATAGATTTCCCCATATGGTAATAGAGTGTATACCAGTACCCAAAGAAGAGGGTGACTTAGCTCCAATTTACTTCAAGAAAGCCATTGATGAATCAGAAATAGAGTGGGCACAAAACAAGAAATTGGTATCATTAAAGGGTAGGGATGTAAGAAAAGCTATTCCAAAAGGTTTGTCCTATTTTTCAGTTTCTTTTGGCATGGAAGAAGGTTTTGCTCATGTTATTGAAGATGAGCAACTGTTTCCTGATAATTTTGCACAGGAAATTATTGGAGGAATGCTGGATGTACACCATAGCAAGTGGAGGAAACCTAAAAACCAAAAATTCGAAGAACAAAGTAAGAGAGTTATGGAATTTTCAAAGAAATGGAAGGACTTTGATTGCTTGGCGAATTATTGATTAAAATAAATAGAAGCTGGGTTTGCTGCAGTTCAATCTGCAGAGAATGAATGTTAGATTTTTTGTATATATTTCCTTCTTCCATCTGTTTATTTTTTTTATTTATTTATTCACGGGCAAGCCCTATTCAGATATAAATGTTACAGTGTTCTAAATTATCATAATATAACATAACAAAGTGGTTTGAGAAAAAATTCTATGAGTAGTACAGTTACAAAAAAGAAAAAAGAATAAGATAACATATAGGTCAGTACAATTACAAGCAAAAGATAACACATAAATCAATTCAGAAATGTTCCAAGGTATAACGGTTTTGAGTTATCTAATACATACAGGTCATGTAACACTAATCACAATACAAAAGCTCTGGCCGAAAGTATTAAAAAGTTAGGGAAGAAATATGATTTTTAAAGCGGGAAACTGATATATTAAAAATTTTGAGGTTATTTAATGAGTTAGCTAATCTAAGAGTTCTAGGAATAAATCTGTCGTTGTAAGACTAATTGAATCTATGAAAAGAAATATAAAAGGTTTGCACCTGCCTAGTTGAACTTCTTCTTCTTCAGGTGCCATCTCCGCTACGGAGGTTGGCAATCATCATAGCTATTTAAATTTTTGAGGCAGTAGCTCTAAATAGTTGTTTTGAGCTGCATCCAAACCACTCTCTCAGGTTCTTCAACCATGAAATTCGTCTTCTTCCGATGCTTCTTCTGCCATCTATCTTTCCCTGCATTATGAGTCGTATGATGCCATACTTCTCGCCCCGCATCACATGTCCGAGATACTGTAGCTTCTTTTCTTTAATTGTAAGTTCAACTTCCTTTTCTTTACCTATTCTTCTCAGTACTTCATTGTTTGTAACTCTATCTACCCAGGAAACCCTCATAATTTTTCTATAGGTCCACATTTCAAAGGCGTTAAGTCGTCTCATTGTCTCTACATTTAACGTCCATGATTCCACTCCATAGTATAGAACACTGTAGACGTAACATTTTGTTAGGCGTACTTTAAGAGCTAATGTTAAATCTTTGCTACATAGGACCTTTTTCATTTTTATAAAATTAGAACGTGCCTTTTCGATTCTGACTTTTATTTCTGCAGTGTAGTCATTATTTTCTGTTATAAGTGTTCCTAGGTAAGTGTACTTTTTTACTCTTTCGATCTGCTGGCCCTCTACTATCAAGATTTAGTTAGTATTATGGTTGTTTTTACTAATTTTCATAAACTTCGTCTTTTTGATATTGAGAGAGAGTCCGTACTCCCTACTACACCTTACTATTTTACTCATGAGTCTTTGCAGGTCTTGTAAACTATCGGCTATTATTGCGGTATCATCTGCATATCTGATGTTGTTAACTAAGACTCCATTTACTCTTATGCCGACTGTTTCATCTTCCAGAGTTTCTCGCATTACCTCTTCAGAATAAGCGTTAAATAATAGAGGTGATAGTATGCAGCCTTGCCTGACTCCTCTCTTTATTTCCATTTCTTCAGATGTTTCTTTTTCAATTCTTACTATTGCTCGCTGATTGTAATAGAGGTGTGTTATTAGTCTTAAATCTCTTTCATCTAGGTTTTTATTTTTTAGGATTTCCATGAGTCGATCATGTTTTACTTTATCAAACGCCTTAGTGTAGTCTATAAAACAGACGTAAAGAGGACGGTTAACATCCAAACATCTCTGTGTCAGCACGTTGAAGGAGAATAATGCCTCTCTGGTACCCATACCATTGCGGAACCCATATTGGGTGTCACTAATATCCAGCTCCAGTTTAGAGTGTATTCTGGCGTGGATAATTTTCAATAGAATTTTCAAGGTATGTGACATTAAGCTTATGGTTCGGTAGTCACTGCATTCTTTTGCATTCACCTTCTTTGGCAAACACACAAAGGCTGATGTCAACATTTCTCTAGGGATGATTCCTGTAGTATAGATAGCGTTGAACAGTTCTACTATTATGTCCAGGTTTTTCTACCTAGTTGAACGACTGGGGACAAATAGAGATATTTTGGAGAGAAGCTCGGGGCAGTTACACAGCCCGTTGATAATTTGAAATAAAATTATTAAGTCTCTTTGTTTTCTACGTACCTCAAGAGGAGGTAAGTTTAGTATGCGCTCTAATGCAGCATGCATCTTATATATGGTAGTATATCTCAGAAAATTGTGTTGGACAGCCTGAAGTTTCAGTTTATGAGTAAAGTAATAGGGGAACCAAATTGTGGAACAGTAATCAAAATAAGATCTAACCAGGGAGAAATAAAGGGATTTAATAGCTGAAATGTTAGTAAAGTCTCTGGTGGTTCTCTTTATAAAGCCAAGCATCTTCATAGACTTATGTATTGTACTGGAAATGTGTGATTTATAGCTAAGGGCGGAGTCAAGGATCACACCTAGATCCTTAGTTTCAGAGGCAGAATGTAAGGTCAGATTATTTATACTATATTCGAAGATGATTGGATGATGAGTTCGATGAAAACGAAGAATATGGCATTTGGATGCATTCAAACACATACCATTTTGCATACACCAGTTAGATAGGCGATCAATATCACCTTTTAGACTAAGTGAATCAGCCTCACATGTGATTATTTTAAAACATTTTAAATCATCAGCGAATAACAAAGTTTCACTTACTTGGAAACAGGGTATCAGATCATTGATAAATATTATCATAATTCTAAATTTGAAGAACAAAGTAAGAAGTGGAATTTTCCAAGTAATTAAAGGCAATTACAGGGAGTGAATATTAGATGTTTTGTGTATGTATAGGTACTTCATTTAACCATTATATTTTTTTTCTTTTAGATGTGGATTTTCTTCATTCAGTTTACCTCTTTTAGTGCCCATTTTAGTACATACATTCTTTATTTGTTTGCCACCTTCTTTATTTTTTCCAGCTTCTCCGTTGATTCAACACTTTCTCTTGATACTACTGTTACTAATTCTTGTATGGACCTAAAATATTCTCAAACAACAAATTTTTTGTATTAAGTATTTTCCAGAATAGGTAATTATTTAGATTTATGCATTATACAATACATCACAAACAAATGTCCATTTTTTTTATACATTTGATTGACCCTTCGGTTGCCATATTACAGAGAAGTTTACCCCACCTGTTGAGGGAGTCGGCGCATCTTCCACAGTTTTTTCTAATTCAACTAAAAGGGCTGCCCAAATCTTACAGGGATGTTCAAATTTGTCAGGTTTGTCTATGATGTTCGGTAGACTATGGTAATGCAGATCTGTCTTACTTTCCCAATCTTCTCTCCATCGGGTATTTAAGTCAAAACTGGATTGCTGCAGCGGTTGAGCAGATTTAATAGGAGGTAACACTGGATCGGAGACAGTTTCCAAGAATACATTAGCAGGTATGGTTTCTTCAACAGTAAATGGTTTGAATTCAATTAGTGCGGTCGTAAATATTATTAAATTTATCTGACCTGGCCCATTGTTAAGACCCACCCGGAGCGATAAGCCACCGAGGTAGACAGAGTTGATCTTTTGCAATTAACACTGACTAGACGGTACTCCCATAATAAAGCCTAAAATAAATTTTACCTGAAACCGGGCCTTTTATACTATTATCGGTTAATCCGGGCTGTTTATAGTGGTAACTAATTGAACTTAACCATTTACTGTTTAACATACCATAATCAAAAATCACATAATAGTGATGTCATTGGCAAATATTTACATATGTCATCAGCTATTGGGACCGTGCAAGTTCGGAAAAGAGACACCTGCGGTTTCATAGCTCAGCAACATTTTTCGCACTTTTAATTATAGGTATTGGCCAATTATATTAGCTCTGGTTGTGGATAATTTTCAAGGCCATAGTCCAAAAAAATTAAGATCGAGGTTATGTTATTAAAAGGTAAACAATTGTATATTGTAAATAAAATTAGTGATTAAAATGCAGTACTGCAAGCAAAATACAATTGATTAAATTTACTTTTATATAATTATTGCATATCATATCAATATTGTGGAGCAACATATTATTTTTCTTCTTCAATGACAGTAGGTATGAAATATACGCCAATTTGACAATTCCAATTGACAATATGGTCAATTAAAAAATGATGCAAGATTTCTCCGCTATTCTCGCACGATCTTTTCTCGTATCCCCTCCAAGTACTTGCACACCGCGAATATATGACCACATGAAACACCAGTTATCATGAACAAGAGTACCACAGTTATAAACAACACACCCCCTCCTCGACTAGCGTCAAAAAACACCAACTGGGCAGATTTTCAATACTACCTAGAATAAAACATTAATCTTAATTTGCGAATCAAATCTCCACACGAGATAGATACAGCAGCTCAATATTTCACCACCCTTGTGCAAGAAGCGGCATGGCAATCTACACCACGAAATGAACGCAGACCGACACATACAACAAATGTTCCCCTACACATTCGGTAACTCATTGCTGAAAAACGTCGTGCGAGAAGAAACTGGCAAAGATCTAGATCAACATATATACAATAGACTACGTAGACAACTTGGAGTAGCCATCAAAGCTGCAAACAACGAAACCTTCGAACATTAGGTACATTACAAACCTTACACCAAATAATCAGACACTATGGAAGGCGACTAAGAAACTCAAAAAACCATACACAACTATTCCTCCCCTCCATAAACCAAATGGTGAATGGGCTCGTTCCAACAAAGAAAAAGCGGACGTCTTTGCTGAACATCTTACGAGTGTATTTCAAACCGAGCCACCAGACCCTGATGAAGAAGTGAAAGAACTAATTAGCGCAGCATGTCAAATGTCCCTTCCAATCAAAAGTTTTACTCCTATAGAAGTCAAGAAAGAAATAACCAAACTCAACTCACGAAAGGCTCCAGATTATGACTTAATCTCGGCACAAGTACTAAAACAACTTCCTCGTAAGGCCATTATTATGCTAACAGTAATATTTAATCGCATGCTAAGTTTATCATACTTTAAAGTTTTTGAAAGATTGCTGCTACAAAGAATATACGCAGATCATGAATTCCTAACATTACTACCAGAACATCAGTTTGGTTTTCGGGAAAACCACTCTACTACACAACAAGTCCATCGAATAGTAAATAAAATATCAAAAACTCTCGAAGAAAAGAAATACTGCAACGCTGTATTCCTAGATATCTCACAAGCGTTTGACAAAGTTTGGCACAGAGGTCTGCTTTACGAAGTAAAATTAGCACTATCTAGTAACTATTTCCTCCTAATCAAATCCTACTTATCAAATAGATATTTCTCATTAAAATTCAAAGACCAACAATCCAGCCTCTGTCCTATTAACTCCGGAGTTCCGCAAGGTAGTGTTCTCGGGCCGCTGCTTTTCCCACTCTACACAGCCGGTATACCAGAGTCTCATAATACTGCGATCGCTTCCTTTGCTGATGACGTAGCAATACTCGCTGTAAATGAAGATCACATACAAGCCTCACAAGACCTGCAACACCATCTGGACATACTCAGTGAGTGGTACACAAAATGGCGAACAAAAGTAAATAAAACAAAATCATCTCAAATAACGTTTACAAACCGTCACAACACATGCCCACCTGTAAGAATGAAAAATGTACGAATACCAACAGTAACAGACGCTAAATACCTTGGCCTCCATCTTGACCAACGTCTTACTTGGAAAAAACATATATAGACCAAAAGAAGACAACTAGACTTGAAATTTCGGCAAATGTATTGGCTCCTTGGACGCAGATCAAAACTCAACATCCAAAACAAAATTTTTTCTGTACAAAACAATACTCAAACCTATTTGGTACTACGGACTACACCTTTGGGGCTGTGCAAAGTCAACATCACTCAATATCATCCAAAGATTTCAGTCTAAAGTTCTAAGATTAATAGTGGATGCACCATGGTATGTAACTAATCAAACACTTCACGAAGACTTAAATATACCTTTCATCAGAGAAGAAATCCATCGAGCATCTGAATCACAAAACGAGCGTACCATTCACCATGACAATGAGTTAGTAAGGGAATTATTCCATAATGGCCCTGCCACAAGGAGACTAGATCGAATCTGGCCTTAGGACCTATTTTAAAACTTAAACATAAATAGAATAAGATGATATATCATTGGAAGTCTCTTCTTCATGCCCAAAAACATGGAACAAATTTACTTAATACTCTTTTAATGATGTAGGTTGTAAATAAACATAATTACATAAAAAATAATGAAACACTACTCTCTATTTTGTTCATGGTTAATAATGGATAGACTTAGTCTCTGCCTATTATTATCCCTGGTTTTACATAACTTATTTTATTTAGGCTTAGTCGATCTTTCTACCAGACTTTTATTAATAAACAATCTAAAAATGCCCTTGTACTTTGTATTGTTTCTTCAAGCTTCTTTATCGCAGTAATTGATACTAATACCTGGCGAGATAAAACACATACTTTTTATCTAGCATCATTCTCTTCCACGCATGAAACTAATGACAAACCAGCTGCCGCCTGTTATTAAGTAAAAACACATGTTATTTTTATGAACGATCTAGACTCAGTATCAAAAGAGATACAGTCGGAAAAATGAAAGAATTATTATTTTATTATCTTATTTTGTATTTGCTGTCTTTTTCTATAACAAACGTTTGTTTTGGGTATTCTTTCATTTTTCCGCAAACGTTTGTTATAGAAAAAGACAGCAAATACAAAATGATTGATGTGATCGTTCATGGGTATTCTTTCATTTTTATGACTGTAGGTACAAAGAGAGACGATTGGGGATGTTTTCACATATTTTAAGTACAATTTTTTGACGTTTTGGGTTGTTTACTTTTGTGGCTGTCAGTTTGTTGAATTTTTTACTGTTATTTTGTCGAATTTCTGCATTTTGAAGTTTTTTATAGTATACAAACAGTTGTTTTCACAACTAATTTTATATTGGAGTTAGAAATTTTATGATAAGTTTATGTTATTTTACGATAAATTTTGACAACATACAAATATCCTCATTGTTGACACAGTTAAGGAATGCTTGCGTTTAATGTTCCGCCAAAGTGAATAAAATAACAAAAAGAGAATATATTATCGAATTTTTTTATAAATTGTTTATTTATTAATCAATGATAATAAAAGAATTTATTTATTACACCAACATTTTAAAGCAAAACTTAAATTTGACATTCTATTATTTATTTGATAACATCAAATTTTATACTATAACCCGTGATCGGAATAATACCCACTTTCTGTCACTCACTGTTGCGTTTAGTAAATTTCCGACTTATTTCGTATGCTTTAAATTAATGATGACGCACAGGTAAAGACTCGGGGACTTAACTGTACACATGTTGTAGTTCTCATGCCAGTGATTTCTACAAAACTTTATACCGTAAAACCCGCTTATTGGAATAGCCTTAGAACCAAGCAAAAGTATTCCTATAGCCGAGATATTCTAATAACCAATCATTGGTGGCTAGTAAAAACATTTCGTGATCTCAAATTGCTATTCCTTAAACCTGGAAATTCCTAAAATTGCCTTCAACTGTAACAGGTACTTATGGTTGATACAGGAATAGATTTAACAAAAAATAAAGAAAAAAGTACAAAACAAATAAATTGTTTGTTTATTAAATATTGATTTTTATATAAAAAAATCCTAAATATAAGAATTAAATACACCTATTAGACAATCATTTCAAGTTCCTTGGCATACTCTATAGCCTGCTGTGCCAGTTCCTGTGAGGGTATGGGTTCGTGGGTCTTCTCTTCAGGAAGAAAGTGGAAAAAGTCATTGTTGAGCTTCCACGGTTTGAGCTGGAAAGCCTGAAATACAAATAAGAGTTTTAAAATAGCTCAAAGATCCCACAATTGAGAGGGCAAAAGGATATGAGCAGAAGAAGAAAATAGCTCAATCAGCAAAACACCTTTCATACCTTTTTGGCAAATGTTTTAGCAGCTTCTTCGTTTGGCAGGTACAGCATTCTGGCTACGTCTTTTACTGAGATCTTTTCATAGGCTACTGATAAACAGTCTGCAATTTCTTCTCTTATGGTGTCCAGCAAAATATCCATAAAGAAGTTATAACTCTTAGCAGGTACATTACCTTTAGCCAGAAATATCTGAAAAGGAACATGGAGTTAATACGCGATCTAGCATATATTTAACAAAGTTTATGTAGTTGGTTTTGGATAATAAAATGCCAATTTTCTGATATTTCTATTGCCTTGTTTTGATACATGAGTCTTTGTTATGAGCTATATTCGGTCTGTTGGACACTAAAAGTAAATAAGAACAGAATTGAAGCATTGGAAGTGTGGATTCATAGACGGATGCCGAAGATACATGGACAGCAAGAAAAACTAATGAGGAAGTACTAAGGTGGGTCAACAAAGATAGAGAATTGCTAAAGACTGTTAAACCCAAAAAAATGTCTTATCTGACATAGGAGTAGGAAGAAAACTTTCTTGGTTCAAAAATATTCGTGAATGGACTCGGATATCAAATGACTCTGATATGGCACATAAAGAAGAGTATTTCCATTTTTTTAATACTTACTTTATTATAACTCCCTTCCATTAAATATTGTTCAATAGACAAGGGATGTCTGATGTACACATCATTCTGAATATGATCGGCAGGTAAAAGTTCCAATTCAGTGTGAAATTCTGCTACTCGGTTTTGTGACAGCAGGAATAACAAGTTTAATCCAAGCAGTTGGTACTTAAATGGTGATTCTGGTAGTTGGTTGTTATAATCGAAGTAATAACATTTTAATTGTGCCATGTATCTTTCAAAAGATGTAATATCATTGGCTGCTATACTCCATTGGACTCCTATCTCTAGAACATCTCTGGCTAGAAGTAGTTCTTGTTTGGACGCAGTAGATGTGGTAATCGGCAGAAACATTAGATTGGTGAGCTCAAGCTAGAAACAAAGGTATACTCTAAGTACATAATTTGATATACAGGGTATACTAAAATAGTAATGTCGATTATTAAAATTATTTAAAATAATTTTTTTAGTAAAATTGTGGCTTATTTCCGATCAAAACTAGTTAATTTTAAAATTAAATATTTATTAAATTAAAATAAATTGTTGATCCACTATTGACCACATTTTCAAGTCAATCCATTATTAAGCACATTTTTTCCTTAACCTAGATAATAGAAAAACATATGGCACATAATCAAGAAATTCATATGTTGTTCATTGACCTACGGAGAGCCTATGATTGCATTCCACTGAAGAAGCGAGTGTGGCAATCAATGGAAAGCACGAATATGAAGTAATATATGATCAACCCTTAACAGAAATAAAAACAAGGACACAAATAACAAAAGGATATTCAACATCAAAGAGGTTGAAGCAAGGATGTTGCTTGTCTCCCACTTTATTTAAAATATACCTCGAAAGTGTTTTAAAAAGATGGAAACAAAAATGTAGAACAATGGGGAATATCACTCACCAACACTATGGTAGTAGGGTCAGTAAGGGTAATTGGAAACAGTACTCTTTACCGCTAGAAATGAAATATTGCAACAACATCACATACACAGAATTACAATTCCATCTTTGCTTATTGTGTGGTATGTTATTCATTTGTTTCCAAGTTCCATTGTTTTTAAATGCATAAGTAAATCGATTTAGAACAGTGCCAATATTTTACAAATTTTATCTCTCTGTATTGAGTATTTATAGTGATTATATAATTTACAGCTACAAGAATATTTATATGGCCTAAAATGTTAATTTGAATGTTATTTACTACAAGAAGTAAGTACAGTAAGTGTTCACAATTACCCCCTTAAATATTGAGCATGGGGTAAATGAAAACACCTGTTAGAGGTAAATGGAAACAATGTGAGGTAAATGGAAATCAATTTTTTATGTTAAGGTTACAGGTCTTGCCATTTTTAAAATGTTGAGGAAGTACATATGGAAGAGAGAAATACTCTTTGAATGATTTGAAAATGAGGTGTCAGACGTTAAAACAAAAAAAATAACATAGGGAGGCTGCATTATTTACAACTGTATAAAGGGTAGAAACGTACCAACAGATAAGATGGAACTAGTGGGTCTACTGCATGGTCAGCCAAAATTGAAGACCATATCATTAGTCATGACCAAATCATCGTCAAGATTATGACGAATTAAACTAAGTATATTATAGACCGACAATTAATTGAGGAGTATTATACATGGGGTGTAGAAGTGAGGAAAAGGAAACTGAATACGTGTGCATTGGGGGAGAACAAGAAGATCTCATATTAGGTGACATAGATAGACACAATAAAGCACTGCTACGACTACAAATATCTAGGTATCAATATTTTGCTTGATAGCACATTAGACAAAGTGGTAAGGGAAAGAAATATGGTAGGTAGAAAAGCCATCACAATGTTAAACCTATTTTATGGGACCCATCCATCAAAAAAGAAAATAAAAAGAGGATATATTAAACTAGAGTGAAAAGTATCACTTTATACAGTTGCAAGGTATGGCCAGTGAAAGAAAGAACACTAGTAACAGAAGAGGAGCAGGAATATCTAGAAAGAAAGAATTATCAATGAAGGTATTAGAGTAGTGAAATAATGGGAAACCAAAACAACTTATCTGGTTCGGACATATACAAAAAATGAATGAACAACAAATACCAAAGGAAATACTAAAATGGCAACCAGAAGGAAAGAGAAAATGAGGTAGGCAGAGAAAAGTTTGAGCCATGGAATAGACAAAGACCTGAGAGAAAGAAACATGGAAGAGGACTTGTGGAACAACCGGACTAAGTGGCGGTTGGAAGTCGCCACTTCGTTCTGTTAGGATAAACCTACATCTAGTCAGGGTCTATTTTACCACTAGGCTTATGAGGCACCTGCCTCGGGCCCGCATTTTAATGGGGCCCGGAAAGATTGCTAAAAAATTTTTTATTGCAATAACAAAATATATTTTCAAAATTCTTTTATTTCATTCATTTAAAATCGCATTGGGCCAATTAAGCGAAGTTCAAACCAAAAAAGGATGGCATCATTTGAAGCAAATGATTTATTAGGGAAAATGAATAATTTATCCTTATGACGACGATTTGGAATAAACTTTTGGACAGAATAAATGTAACCAGTAGAAGCTACAGTAATGTGTGAACTTTAAAATAGTTTAATCAAATGTGTTGGTATACAGAAAACAAAACAAATATTTTCAGAAATTGAAAATGAAGCTAAAAAATTATAGCGAATAAGCATTTCATATAAAGATGAGCTTTCCCGAGAACGGAGAACAATTTTTTGATGAAAATTCAAGAGTTCCCGAAACGATTTTTTAAAAGGACATGAAACTTTTAAAATAAATAGTTTTTTACCTAACTGTGATACTTTAATAACGCAACTATTTATACGAAAAGATGCTTATAATTCAGTAAACGATATATTTAATAATATCTTGTTCACAGACAATAGTGAAACAGTAAACTTAAAAACTATTACTGAATATTATGAGAACGATATCGATGTTGATGATTTATTGGAAGAAGTGTCATATTTTAAAGAAATTTGCAGCACATCTAATATCTTTGCGAAAAAATTCGCAAAGTATGATGAGCTTTTTGATTGAAAATAACATCATATTGACATTTACAAATGTAGAAACGTTGCTTACAATTTATTTAACTATACCTATTAGCAATAGCTCTTCAGGTGAAAAATCTTTCTCGGTACTGTGGTACTAAAAAGAGTAAAGTCGTATTTAAACAATTCTCTAAATCAACAAAGTCTGTCGTTTTGGCTATTTTAAATATATAAAATGGTATTTTACAAAAAATTTATACAAATAGCAGGGGAGTCTTGGATGCAGTGGCGGATCCAGAAATTTTGTTTGGGGGCGATCATGGGTCTTAAGAATGATTTAATTACCTTTCTCTGATGCAAGGTCACTTAGCCTTACCAACCCTAGGATACGTGGGTTTACAATTATGGGGGGCTCATTACCCCCCGTGACACCCCCCTGGATCCGCCAGTGCTTTGATGCTAAATTTGCAGCTACTAAAGCGTGATAGGGACCTATTAGGTTGTGGAGATTAGGTTCTAAAACCAAAAAATGTTAAGTTTTTCATTTTGGCACGGATTTTCCTTGTGTTACCACGCCACGTCCGGGGTGGAGGTGTCGTGTTTGGTGTCATTCGATAGATTTTTGAAAAATATGAAACATGCATTTTTCAGTTTTTCGATCTGATGTTTATTTCGTCCATTTCGTTTCATTTCGTTTATATTTAGGGCCTGATAAATTGTGTAGTGCCTCGGGCCTGATTTGAACTAAAATAGGCTCTGCATCTAGTAAAGCCGGACTCAAACGACTCCTGTACTTGGCGAATAATCGTCACTTGTGTATACTGTCAATGCTGTGTGAGTGGGTTACTAGTACAATTATTGTACTATTTGTCAAACACTAATAATAATAATGTTATTAATACTACTATTAATTCACAAAGAATTGTACTGGTAACCCTCCCAAAAGACATAGTAAGTAACGCAAGTAACGATTATTCGCCAAGTACAGGAGTCGTTTGATTCCGGCTTTATAAATTGTTTCAGCATCTTACCTTAAGAGTTGAGAGTAGTTTTTCACATTTACTTAAATTTGGGTTGTTGGTATTCCATTCTGATTTTAACTGCTTGTACAAATTAGCCACTTCATTTACTTTCGCCATTGCTTGTTTAATTAATTAAATCTTCAGAATTTTAGCTATAAATACTCGATCAAAATTCTTCCACAAATTACACTATGACTAGGAACAAATGGAATGAGTTGAATATTTGTGACAGCTGTCATTCTGTCGGTGTACGTCATAATAATAAAGTACAAATGAACTACCTCTTGATTAGTTGAAGCACGTTGAAGACAATGGTTGAAGTTACATTATTGCGTTATTATTATTATAATCTATATTTTAAAATTACTGTCCAGTTTTTTGTATATTGATAAAATAAATAAGCTTCATATATTCTAAAATTTCGTACATCAACCATGTATATTTCCCTACCTGAATAACGAATTATACAAGGCCACAATTTAACAAATTCGTTATTAACAGCAGCATGTGACAGAAGGAGTGGAAACGCAATGCATCGTTTGTGGGCTAACTTTTCAACCTCTAATTCAACTTTCAGCAATCGCCGCTAGAGGCGCAAGTGTTCGAATAGGTGCTACAAATACATTAGCTCTTATGGACTTATTTAATATTTAAC
Organism: Diabrotica virgifera virgifera; assembly: GCF_917563875.1. NCBI lineage: Eukaryota > Metazoa > Arthropoda > Insecta > Coleoptera > Chrysomelidae > Diabrotica > Diabrotica virgifera. The sequence continues at coordinate 15,237,114 of NC_065449.1, forward strand.
TCATTTTATTTTTGTTTTTAGCGTAATTAGACATTAATTTATTGGTGGATTGTAGCTGAATATGTTTTATGCCAAAAATAAATTATTATAACATATCGACGTGTGGTAAAAAGTGTATTCTTTATATACCATTGTAGATGGAGATGTGACATCAAATTTAAATTTGTCATTACTTTAATATGTAGGACAGCTTATTTTGAAGCGGAAATATTTTGTCACATTATCTAACTGCCACATTTATATACCAATGGTATTTCAACGGCAAATTAATTTTTTAATATCTTTGTAACTGATATTAAAAAGTTTGTTAGTTGAAAAAATTGACTTAACTGTACGTAATTGTTTTTAAAAAGTTTAAAAAGTTATTTAAATAATTTGAAGTTTATTGATCAATTTTTTTTAATTAGGTATTCTTTTTATCAAAATTTAAACTGCTTTTTTTTAATACTTCATTTATCTATATTCTGAAAGCTTACCTATCAGATGTTTAAATTTAGTTAATAAAAATATATGTCTATAAACTACGCAGACGATAGTCTGACTTTTATAAAATTAATGTTAATTTTTGTGAAATATTTTGTCTCAAAAAATGCATTGTTTCGACAGAAAAACTTTCAAGATCGTCCTACTATTATCACTATAATTTTCAGGTTAAAATAAAAACCAATAATAGGCACAAATTTTATTTACACCGAAGGAAATAACATACAAACGAATAGGTTTAATCCACGAACGTTATAAATAACATAAAGACAAATCTTTATAAAAAGTCTTTATTAACTTCGTTAAGTTCCCTTTTGAATTTTTTATCGGAACGATAACTCGATATAAATCCCGGTACGAAGCAAGTTCTTTTAGTGTAAGCTTTCTTGGCACTTATATTTAAATAATATTAACCACCAAAACCAATAATCTTATATTAACTACGAATAATTAATTATTTTCGAAATTTTCACATTCACTCCAATGCAAAAGTAGCATCTATTTCTACGCCACCGCCGCCCTAGCGAGAAACCAAGCAAACAGGCAAAATTGTGTACAAAAATTTCAAGGTCGTCCTATCTCGATTCCTCTCCTCTGTGTAGGTCTCCATACATGTGACTTATGTCATATTATGGAAATATGTCACATTTTATATGAAAAATCTTTTTAACTTTATTTTTATTTTATTTTAATTATAAGAGAAATTTTAGTGAAATAATGTTCAATCCATTATGTCGTAGGTGTGGGGTAGTAGTTATTACTAATTTTTGCTATTATCGCCATCTACTGTGGGCTAGATGTACGAATGTTCTAGAATATTCACAGAAAACATTGCGCAGCCGTTTGCGTTCATTGATTCGATTTGAAAAGGCGAACGTGACGACGCACATGTGTTTGTTATTGGAAATCACAAGGCACAGTTTCCCCTCCTTAAAGTAACTACCAATCAGCGTTCACGTAGTAAGTTTTCGATGACATAAAACAGTCTCGTACGCACAGGAAATTTTCATTCTAGAAATTATTGTTGTTAATGTAACACGTTGACAAGAAAGTGACGTTTCGGTGTGTTGAAATTTGAAAGTGATAACAAATAATTGATCAAAAATGGCTTTTATGATGCCAGTGGTGAAAAACGATTGGGATATCTACAAAGCCAATCGTTCTCGAAGAGTTTCCGAATGCGCGAACCCTACATCATGCCGTTCGAGAAAAGTGTCAGAGTGTAAATCAGAAGGTCCAAGTCTGTCGACTTCTCCTGGATCGGAATTCGTAACATCCCCGATCCGCAGTTCTGTGCCCAGCAATATGTCATCGAGACAGTACTCCAGAGCAAGTTCCAGAACAAGTGAAACCAGCCTTCCCAGCCCAGTGAGGCATATGAGTGTAGGGTCATCGCCCCCGAAGAACGACTCAGAACCGACCTTGAACAAGTTCCACAACAGACTTCTGGACAAACTGAAGAAGTCTTTGAGGAGTGGGTCAGAGAGCGAAAAAACCAGTTCATGAGACAAGGAAAAGGAAGGGTCGCCATCAAAAGGTGACGGGAAAAGACTGTAGAGGTGATTTTTTGTTTACCTAACCGGGCCATCGAGCTACGTATGTTCAGGTATAGCAACTGATCTGTTGTCCTGTGATATGTAGTGAATATAGTAGCTTTAATTGAATTGTTTAAGTTTGCTGCTCGGTTAGTATACATATTGTTATATTTATTTGATTTTTTCACAGTATAATAGCGTTGAAAAAGCATAAGGATTTATAACACCATATAATAATCTGTATTTTTTAACCTATACTGTAATGCGATATTGAGAACTTATTGTTCTCGTAGAATAGGGATTTAGATTTATAAATGACAAGACTGCAGATAAATTTATACATAAGTAATTATAATATTCCTCAAAACTGAAAGGAATCAATTATTTTTTATTTTTTCATCCAAATTCAACATAATTTTCTTTATAGGTACCTATTTCCTTTCTTGTTCACCAATTAATGTTGTGGTTGCATAATAATTGCTGTTAAAAATTACATAACATCATTGAATATCAGTAAAAATTACAATAAATTATTGATTACCCGTAAAAATTACATAAAATTGTTGAATATCAGTAACTATCTAATTATCTAACATTTCTTTAGTGATATTGTAAAAGGTGATCGGAATTGTTGATAACATCTGGTTCTTTTTATTTGATAAATCTTTTAGTATCTAACATTATTTCATGTTTTAAACAATCTAACTTTGACTGTTTGTAAGATAAAGCTGCTATAAAACAATTAAGACTGGTTTGATATACAACAGCCGTTGCAGAATCACTACAGATTATAGGTGAAAGTTTCTACTTAAGTTTTTCTTTTTTTAATTAATGTTAAAGTTATGTACCTATAATATTAATAACTACATAAATAATAATTCCTTTTTTCTTGAGGATCAAAAAGCAAATATATATTTATTATAAGAAATGAATACTTCGCTTTTATTATTGTTATACTCTATATAGCTATAATTGGGAATATATGTGTCTTCAGAGGGACAACGTATATATTTTTAGTGAAGAAAGAAGCTTTGGGGTACTTCCAGACAATAATCGAGTACCTATCACTAAAAAACCACTGCCCTCTTACATAAGTGCTCAGAAAGAATATTTCTTGGTTTAATTCTTCTTCTTGTAAAAGTAGTTTGTTCGAAAGGTTAGTGATTTGATTTAGTTTCGAATTTGTAGTAGTAAAAAATATTTTTTCTATGTGTTTGATAGTAACATTCCAAAACCAAGTTCTAAATTGTGTAAACGAAAATTGTCTAACGAATTCTTGTACAATAATTAGCTAAAATGTTGATGGTTATTACAGTTTTTGTGTAATTGTAAATGAGTTGGAGAAAAACTTAAATTTCATAGATATTGTCTCATCTAACTATTTATAGATAATTAAAATCTAAATAAAATTTATTTAATTGCATCTGGAGTTTTTTATTTATACATTTTATCCTACAAAGTAAATAAAACTTAGCAGGTGAATGGGGATCATGAATAGGATCAATAAACTTGATCCTTTCAATATTATCAATGATGACACTTATGGACTATCTTGTAGGCAATTGAGGCTATGTCATATATTGAAAGGTGACCATTAAAGGGCTATCATAATATAGGCTTAGTAAAGAAAAAGAAAAAAACTGCTGAAAACATCTTATACAGAAATTGAAGAAAGACTTCTGTGTAAAAGGAATATTTATTAAAACCCCAATAAAGGGCTACATTAAAAGACGGAACGTTTTCGCTCTAAAGAGAGTATCATCAGTGTTCTAAGCAAGCTCTACATGCTAAGCCACCAAAAATACATAGGTTTAAACCCTTTGGTCGGCGTTTTAAGGGTTTTAACCTATGTATTTTTGGTGTTTTAGCATGTAGAGCTTGCTTAGAACACTGATGATGCTGTCTTTATAGCGAAAACGTTCTGTCTTTTAAAGTAGCCCTTTATTGGGGTTTTAATAAATATACCTTTAACACAGAAGTATTTCTTCAATTTTTGTAATTAATGGTATACAGCCAGTTAGGGGAAATTTTTCCTTATGGATCTTATACAGGTTTTTAAAGGCTCTAAAAGGTATACGAGGGATAGCTAATGACAAGTCCTTGAAGACGTAGGTACAGCTGATTTCGCTTTGATTTTTTTTAATAAAAATCATAAAAATTTAAAAAATAATTTTTGGACTATAAACTATTTCTTATAGATTTTAGAGAAAAATGGTTCAATTAAAAGTTATACATAGGTCTTAAAAAGTTCTTTAATTTGTGAGTTTCTAAATTAAAATACATAAAAAATTGACTGAGATAATTGAGAAAAAAACTTATTTTTGCAGTAATTTATAAATTATATATTATAACTTTGATTTTTAAATAATGCCATGTAATTGAACTACTTGAAATCATAGCAATTAATGATTTACTGAAGTGTACTTAATCTCAGCTACATTGACCAGATTTTTATTTGCTCAACTCTTAATAAAAAATTTTTATTGGAGTGGGAAAGTATGTAATTAAACAAGAAAAAACAAAAAATTTGATTTTATAATTTTAATGAAATTAAAAAAAACTATATGTATCAGAACTCTTAATTTTGATTATAAACATAATGGCGATTTTTTGAAAAAAATGTATGCTACTCGTCAAATATTTTTTTTTATTAAAATTTTTTTACAAAAAGTACTCCCGTTACGTTAGGCAAGACACCCTCACTCCCAGAATTCAATTTTTTAGATTTTTTTACGTTCTATGTTAATAAAGTCTCTAAAATAGTCTGGAGCACAGAATCCGAATGATCAGATTTACGTTTTTTCTGTATTGCTGCATGGCTATAAAAATTGGACAATGGAGTCTGAAACAGAAAAAGATAGATAGATGCCTTTGAGAGGTATATATACAGACGGATGCTGATGATTGTATCCGCGAACAGAATGCTTAAACTTCCGTCAATATTTTTGTTTTTAGTGTAGGTACTTTCGAAATTGTCCTCGTAGCACATTGTTTTTTGTTAAAAATCACCAGGCAGAGTTTCTTTCCCCTCCTTAAAGTAATTACCAATCAGCGTTGACGTAGTAAGTTTTCGATGACATAAAACAGTCTCGTACGCACAGGAAATTTTCATTCTAGAATTGTTGTTGTTGGTATAACAAGTTCATAAAGAAAGTGACGTTTCGGTGTGTTGAAATTTGAAAGTGATAACAAATACTTGATCAAAAATGGCTTTTATGATGCCGGTAGTGAAAAACGATTGGGATATCTACAAAGCCAATCGTTCTCGAAAAGTTTCCGAGTGTGCTAACCCTACATCGTGCCGTTCGAGGAAAGTGTCTGAGTGTAAATCAGAAGGACCAGGTCTGTCGACTTCTCCTGGATCGGAATTCGTTACATCCCCGACCCGTAGTTCCGTGCCCAGCAATATGTCATCCAGACAGTACTCCAGAGCAAGTTCCAAAACGAGTGAAAGCAGCCCTTCCAGCCCAGTGAGGCATTTGAGTGTAGGGTCATCGCCCCCGAAGAACGACTCATCAGAGCCGACCTTGAACAAGTTCCACAACAGACTTCTGGACAAACTGAAGAAGTCTTTTAGGAGTGGGACAGAGAGCGAAAAAACCAGTTCATGAGACAAGGAAAAGGAAGGGTCGCCCTCAAAAGGTGACGGGAAAAGACTGTAGAGGTGATTTTTGTTTACCTAACCGGGCCATGGAGCTACGTATGTTCAGGTATAGCAACTGATCTGTTGTCCTGTGATATGTAGTGAATATAGTAGCTTTAATTGAATTGTTTAAGTTTGCTGCTCGGTTAGTATACATATTGTTATATTTATTTGATTTTTTCACAGTATAATAGCGTTGAAAAAAGCATAAGGATTTATAACACCATATAATAATCTGTATTTTTTAACCTATACTGTAATGCGATATTGAGAACTTATTGTTCTCGTAGAATAGGGAATTAGATTTATAAATGACAAGACTGCAGATAAATTTATACATAAGTAATTATAATATTCCTCAAAACTGAAAGGAATCAATTATTTTTTATTTTTTCATCCAAAATCAACATTATTTTCTTTATATTTTCTTTCTTGTTAACCAATTAAGCTTGTGGTTTCATAATTGCTGTTAAAAATTACATAACATCATTGAATATCAGTAAAAATTACATTAAATTATTGATTACCCCTAAAAATTACATAAAATTGTTGAATATCAGTAACTGTCTAATTAGGTATCTAAATTTCTTTAGTGATATTATTGCAAAAGTTGATTGGAATTGTTGATAACATCTGGTTCTTTTTATTTGATAAATCTTTTAGTAACATTATTTCTTGTTTTAAACAAACTAACTTTGACTGTTTGTAAGATAAAGCTGCTATAAAAAAATTAAGACTGGTTTGAGTACAACAGCTGTTGCAGTATCACTACAGATTTATAGGTGAAAGTTTCTACTTAAGGTTTCGTTTTTTAATTGATGTTGAAGTTATGTATAACATTAATAATCACATAAATAATAATTCCTTTTTTCTTGAGGATCAAAAAGCAAATATATATATTTATTATAAGAAATGAATACTGCGCTTATTATTGTTATACTCTATATAGCTATAATTGGGAATATATGTGTCTTCAGAGGGATAAAGTATATATTTTTAGTGAAGAAAGAAGCTTTGGGGTACTTCCAGACAATAATCGAGTACCTATCACTAAAAAACCACTGCCCTCTTACATAAGTGCTCAGAAAGAATATTTCTTGGTTTGATTCTTCTTCTTGTAAAAGTAGTTTGTTCGAAATGTTAGTGATTTGATTTAGTTTCGAATTTGTAGTAGTAAGAAATATTTTTTCTATGTGTTTGATAGTAACATTCCAAAACCAAGTTCTAAATTGTGTAAACGAAAATTGTCTAACGAATTCTTGTACAATAATTAGCTAAAATGTTGATGGTTATTACAGTTTTTGTGTAATTGTAAATGAGTTGGAGAAAAACTTAAATTTCATAGATATTGTCTCATCTAACTATTTATAGATAATTAAAAACCAAAATAAAATTTATTTAATTGCATCTGGAGTTTTTTATTTACACATTTTATCCTACAAAGTAAGTAAAACTTACTTTGTAGGATAACTTATAAGCAATACAATTGATCATTTCAATATTATCAAAGATGGCACTTATGGACTATCTTGTAGGCGTGTAGGCAATTCATGCTATGTTAATTTATTGAAAGGTGAAAGGTGACCATTAAAGATTAAAGGGCTATCATAATATAGGCTAGTAAAGAAAAAACAGCTGAAAAAATCTTATACAGGTTTTTAAAGGCTGTAAAAGGTATACGAGGGATAGCTAATGACAAGTCCTTGAAGAAGTAGGTACAGCCATTGATTATAGACACAATCAATGGTACAGCTGATTTCGCTTTGATTTTTTTTATAAATCATAAAAATTGAAAATTTATTTTTGGACTATAAACTGTTTTTTTATAGATTTTAGAGAAAACTGGTTCAATTCAAAGTTATAGGTCTTAAAAAGTTCTTTAATTTGTGAGTTTCTAAATTAAAATACATAAAAAATTGACCGAGATAACTGAGAAAAAAATCCTTATTTTTGCAGTAATTTATAAATTTTAACTTTGATTTTTAAATAATGACGTAATTGAACTGCTTGAAATCATAGCAATTAATGATTTACTGGAGTGTAGGTACTTAATCTCAGCTAGATTGACCAGATTTTTATTATTTGTAATAAAAATCTGCTCAACTCTTAATAAAATGTTTTGATTGGAGTGGGGAAGTATGTAATTAAACAAGAAAAAAACAAAAAAATTGATTTTATAATTTTAATGAAATTAAAAAAAAACGACGATATGTATCCGAAATCTTAATTTTGATTATAAACATAATAGGGATTTTTTGAAAAAAAAAATGTATGCTACTCGTCAAATATTTTTTAATTAAAATTTTTTTTACAAAAAGAACCTCCCTTAAGATAGGCAAGACTCCCAGAATTCAATTTTTAAATTTTTTTACGTTCTATGTTAATAAAGTCTCTAAAATAGTCTGGAGCTCAGAATCCCAATGATCAGATTTACGTTTTTTCTGTATTGCTGTATGGCTATAAAATTTGGACAATGGAGTCTGAAACAGAAAAAGATAGATGCCTTTGAGACGTATATATACAGACGGATGCTGATGATTGTATCCATGGGTACAAAAAGTTACTAACAATGAGGTAGGTACTTCGAGGTATGAGCAAATAGAAAGAATTACTAAGAACAATCAAAGAAGGAAAAATACAAGCTACTTGTGTCATGTGTTGGTTGAGATATGAAAGATTGAATTACTTCAAATTTAGGCTTTAAGGCGCCCTCGATACAGTGGCGGATATCTAGACATTTGCCTTAGGGGGGAACATCTAATAAAACACCAACCAAAAGACATAAAAAAGATAAACTCAAACTACATAAGAGACATAAATAATAACTTATATGCATTAAGTTCTCTTACTTTTCCTAACTACCGTGTTTATTGAGTTCTTTTGTCTGTCTGAGGTTTATGGTTAATAGCAGCTAATATATTTTTATGTTTCAACAATTTTTTTCTTTAATTTTGGACCTTGTTAGGGGGGAAATTTCCCCTTTTCCCCTCCCCGTAGATCCGCCACTGCCTCGATACGTAATCAAGGGACAGTGTTTTATTGTCTACAAGGACTATATCTTTGTACAAAAAATATAAGCATCACTCTGTAAGAGAAAATTCTCTCTTTGAGTATAACGAGGTTATTGTGCTATAAGATATTCAGAATGGAATTTAACAACAAAATTGAAACAAACAGCATCATTTGGCAAAGAAAAGAATGCTTAAACTTCCGTCAATATTTTTGTTTTTAGTATAGGTACTTTCGAAATTGTCCTCGTAGCACATTGTTTTTTATTTTAAATCACCAGGCAGAATCCCCTCCTTAAAGTAATTACCAATCAGCGTTCACGTAGTAAGTTTTCGATGACATAAAACAGTCTCGTACGCACAGGAAATCTTCATTCTAGAATTGTTGTTGTTGGTATAACAAGTTGATAAAGAAAGTGACGTTTCGGTGTTTTTGAAATTTGAAAGTGATACCAAATACTTGATCAAAAATGGCTTTTATGATGCCGGTAGTGAAAAACGATTGGGATATCTACAAAGCCAATCGTTCTCGAAAAGTTTCCGAATGCTCGAACCCTACATCGTGCCGTTCGAGAAAAGTGTCAGAGTGTAAATCAGAAGGTCCAAGTCTGTCGACTTCTCCTGGATCGGAATTCGTAACATCCCCGACCCGTAGTTCCGTGCCCAGCAATATGTCATCCAGACAATACTCCAGAGCGAGTTCCAAAACGAGTGAAAGCACCCCTTCCAGCCCCGTGAGAAATATGAGCGTTATTGGGTCATCACCCCCGAAGAACGACTCAGAACCGACCTTTAACAAGTTCCACAACAGACTCTTGGACAAACTGAAGAAGTCTTTTAGGAGTGGGTCAGAGAGCGAAAAAACCAGTTCGTGAGACAAGGAAAAGGAAGGGTCGCCCTCAAAAGGTGACGGGAAAAGACTGTAGAGGTGATTTTTTGTTTACCTAACCGGGCCATCGAGCTACGTATGTTCAGGTATAGCAACTGATCTGTTGTTCTGTGATATATGTAGTGAATATAGTAGCTTTAATTGAATTGTTTAAGTTTACTGCTCGGTTAGTATACATATTGTTATATTTATTTGATTTTTTCACAGTATAATAGCGTTGAAAAAAGAATAAGGATTTATAACACCATTTTAATCTACATTTTTTAACCTATACATACTGTAATGCGATATTGAGAACTTATTGTTCTCGTAGAATAGGGAATTAGATTTATAAATGACAAGACTGCAGATAAATTTATACATAAGTAATTATAATATTCCTCAAAACTGAAAGGAATCAATTATTTTTTATTTTTTCATCCAAAATCAACATTATCTTCTTTATATTTCCTTTCTTGTTAACCAATTTAAGGTTGTGGTTTCATAATTGCTGTTAAAAATTACACAACATTATTGAATATCAGTAAAAATTACATTAAATTGTTGAATATAAGTAACTATTTAATATTTCTTTAGTGATATTGCAAAAGTTGATAAGAATTGTTGATAAAATCTTTTTATTTGATAAATTTTCTTGTAACATTATTTCATGTTTTAAACAATCTAGCTTTGGCTGTTTGTAAGATAAAGCAGCTATAAAAAAATTAAGACTAGCTTGATCTACAACAGCTGTTGCAGTATCACTTAAGATTTATAGGTGAAAGTGTCTACTTAAGTTTTCTTTTTTTAATTGATGTTAAACTTATGTAAAATATTAATAAGTAATTATATAAATAATAATTCCTTTTTTTCTTGAGGATCAAAAAGCAAATATATATTTATTATAAGAAATTAATACTTCGCTTATTATTGTTATACTCTATATTATTGGGAATATTATGTGTCTTCGGAGGGTTAAAGTATATATTTTTAGTGAAGAAAGAAGCTTTAGGGGTACTTCCAGACAATAATCGAGTACCTATCACATCACTAAAAAGCGACTGCCCTCTTACATAAGTGCTCAGAAAGAATATTTCTTGGTTTAATTCTTCTTCTTGTAAAAGTAGTTTGTTTGAAATGTTAGTGATTTGAGTTAGTTTCGAATTGTTAGTAGTAAGAAATATTTTTCTATGTGTTTGATAGTAACATTCCAAAACCAAGTTCTAAATTGTGTAAACGAAAATTGTCTAACGAATTCTTGTACAATAATTAGCTAAAATGTTGATGGTTATTACAGTTTTTGTGTAATTGTAAATGAGTTGGAGAAAAACTTAAATTTCATAGATATTTTCTCATCTAACTATTTATATGGATAATTAAAAACCAAATAAAATTTATTTAATTGCATTTGGAGTTTTTCTTTATACATTTTATCTTATTTTTATAAAGTTCTTCTTTTTATAAATTCTTACTTTTATAAAGTAGTAAAAGTAAGTGAAACTTAGCAGGAAATTGGGGATCCCGAATACGATCAATACAATTGATCATTTCAATACTGTCAATGATGATCAGACTTGAAAAATATGCACTTTCAAACGTACATGTGCATAAATATCACTTTTGTCAATAATGTTCAAAAAAAAGATTTTTCTTAATAATATGCAGAAAATTCAAGATTCTACAAAACACACTATGAATTTTAAAGTAAGTACATGTTTATTATATTAAATACATAAAACGAAAACTTAAATAATAATAATTTTAATTCAGATTTCTCAACAAATGGTAGACAATTAAATGTTTCTGATATATTCTATTAAAATTTTTTTATAGTTTTCCTCAGAATATAGAAGATATTTATAAATAGAAAAACTTCTTTCGACATCCTGATGTGATAGGAGCGTATTTTCGGTTGGTTAGAGTCACTGGTCCATGTTAGATTCTACCGAAAATTTTCTCTGGAAAATATTTGCCTCTTTAAGAACCGTGGCAAATTCTACATTTTTGTCAATTGTACATCTTTATACAGTTGAACTCTTAATGGCGCCGTAAGAAACATTTTTTCGCTTGAAATTAAATCATTGACAAGAGGAAAGATTTTTCTAATTTTTTCAATACAAAAAGTAAAAAAACTGATGTGGTTAAGATAAAGAAATATACACCAAATCAGATGTAAAATAGAAATTGAAGGCATAAGTATTGAACAAGGAATGGAAATAAAATACCTTGGAATTACACTGTTCAGCTATGGAGATCTCGATAAAGAAGTGAGTGATCAAGTACAAGTACAAAAAACAAACAGACTGGCAGAACTGGCCTTAATAACACCATATGTTGAAACCGACATTTCTGATATTAACACTGATATGAAGTCAAGAATTTATAGATCCAGTGTAAGACTAATAATGACATATGCATCAGAAACAAGACCCTATACAGCCACAATAAAAAGACTATCGAAACGGCAGAAATGAGAGTACTGAGTACTAACACATCAAAAGGAAATGTAACGTACAGTGTATAAACGAATGGACACCGAATAGAAAAATAAAAGGAATAAGCACATAACAGAATGTGAGAGGCCAGTATGGTCAAAATAGTAAGAGATAAATTACCGATCACCTTGAAATATCACCTAGAAAAATTATTAAATTGACTGTATATAAGACACTAACAAGACCAGTGCTAACATATGGTTCAGAAACTTGGTCACTTACAAAATAACCATAAACTGCTCAAACGTTTCGAGCGAAAAATCCTAAGAAGAAAATATGGAGGGATAAAGGAACAAAGTTTGTGGCGCAGGCGTTACAACTTTGAGTTGTACAGAAGTTTTATAGAATAGAATAGAATAGAATAGAAATATGCTTTATTGCCATGAAAAATTTTACAATTTTATCGAAAAAGCTTATAAATAGTAAAAAAAACAAAACAGTAACAATCCAATTTACTAAAATTACATAAATCGTCAATAAGTTAAATAAAATAAATAAATAAATCGAAGTTAAAACAGAAATAATCAATTGCAAAAATTTAAATAAATTGCAAATTCATAGTCTACCTAATAATTAATAAAAAAGGTTTAAAAGTTAAAAAGTTAAGCTGCTGCATATGACACCCAAATATAGATAAAAAAATAATAAAAATACTACTTGTGCAAAGGGTACTGTAATTTCTTAGTTATTGACTAAAATAATCTTCTACTGAATAATATGGTCTTTCAGACAGGTAGGCTTTTGTCAGTTTACGGAATTTGGGAAAAGATGGTGCAGATTTTAGTTGTAGGAGGAGATGGTTGTACATTTTTTTTGCGGAATATAATATCGATTTCTTTACTAACTCCGAGGACGGGGTCGGCAAATAGACGTCAAACGTAGAATTTCTCGTGAAGCAGTGATGATTAGGTCTTGGTGGAAAGACATGTAGATGTTTACGAATTAAGCAAACAGTTTCTAAAATATACAAAGATGGAAGGGTTAAAATTCCGTGATCTTTGAAGTTTGAAGTAACTTCGGCAGTGTGTTGTTCTTCTGAGGCCAAACAGATACCTTATAGCTCTTTTTTGTAATTTGAAAATAACATCGAATTGGGCAGCTGTACCAGAACCCCAAAAAGGAAGACCATAACGAAGATGTGACTCGAACAAAGAAAAATATGTTATTTTGGAAGATGCTAAATTGAGTTCATTCGATACAGATCTTATAGCATAGCAGGCTGAATTGAGTTTCTTCCGTAACAAATCGATATGGAGGGACCATTTAAGGTTGTTGTCTAAAAAAATGCCAAGAAATTTTACAGAATCAACGGTACTGATCTGGCTGTTATTAAGAGGTAAGGGTTGAAGGGCTCCTTTATAAGACAATGCTACTGTTTTATCTACGTTAAACGAGAGTAAATTTGAGTCAGACCAGGTTTTTATTGTAAGTAGATCAGAAGTTATAGTAGCATGAAGAGTTGCAATATTTGAGTTGCTCCAAGTGATACTGGTATCATCAGCAAAAAGAAAGATGTTTCCATCGATTTTTAAATTAGTGATGTCATTAATAAAGATAAGGAAAAGTAGAGGACCCAATACTGAACCTTGAGGTACCCCACATACAATGTTTTTGAGACTAGAGTCTTTATCATTTGCTCTAACCAGTTGTTTCCTATCTTCCAAGTAAGATTGGAACCAATCTAAAGAAATGCCTCGAATTCCGTAGAAATTTAGTTTTTTTATCAAAATGTTGTGATTTACACAATCAAAAGCTTTGGCATAGTCACAAAAAACGGTGGCAGTGTAAAGATTATTGTTCAGTGCTTGATAAACCTCATGTAGTACAGAAACATGGCATCAGTGGTGCATTTATTATTTAAAAAGCCGAACTGATTTTGTGATAAAATGTTGTTTTCAACTAGAAAGGACATAAGTCGGGCTTTTATAAGTCTCTCAATAATTTTGGAGAGTACCGGTAGTAGTGCAATAGGTCTATAATTGCAGGTATTAGATATTTCACCACCCTTATGAAGAGGAATAATGATGGCTGTCTTCAGGCACTCTGGAAATTTACCTTTCTCAAAAGAATCATTAATTAGTGAGATGAGGACTTCTAACACATTTTCTGGGAAATAGGTCCAGATGCGGTCGTTGCATATGCGGTCAAGGTAATTTTCGTTGCAAAAGCGGTCAATGCAAAATATTTTGGCAGGTAACGTTGCACTTGCGATCAGACATTTTACTTAAAAGCTAGATAAGAAGGTCGTAATTTAGTAACCACCCGAGTTATTAGCAAGCCCGGTCGACCCTATTGAAATATTTTAATCCGCTTATCTATATTTCGAAAAATAGGTAATGAAAACAGTAATGACTAAACCACAATAATCCCCTCATTACGGATTTTTGGAAAGTTTGTATTTGCCTAATTATAAAGGTTGGGGGAGAATTACCAAAATCTAAATATAAAAACAAATGCGTATTATTTGTATATTGTTAGTTTGAGAGATTGTTTAGTGCAGTACGTAACAACTTTTAATAATGGAAAATTTTGAAGTGATTGAAACCACCCAAGGAAAACCTTCTGCTTTTTACGCTGGATATCAGTATCGAAAATATAGGAAGAATAAGGAAGATGTTGTAACTTGGGTATGTGTAAAAGAACGTCACCACAGCTGTAAAGGGAGGATGAAGACAAAACTGACGGAATTACTCGAAGTCAACCAACACACTTGTGTCCCCGATGTAGCTCTCTTAGAAGTAAAAAAAGGCTACGTACATTTCAAAAAAGAGAGCTCGAGAAGAAGACACTCCAACCCCAGACATTTACAGGGAAGAGTTCGAAAAACTATTTACAAAAGAACTCGATTTTGTAAGTGAAATTCCTTTGTATGCCTCACGTAAGTCTACACTTTGTCGTTCAAGACATTTACAAACTGGTGTCGGATCAGAACCAGCGTCGTCTATTGAAATAGATATCCCACTGGAAATGTTGACATTAGAAGCTGGTCAGAGTTTTTTGTGTTTTGACGACACTGAAGAAGGAGAAAGAATTTTATGTTTTTCGACTTCGAAAGCGAAAGAAACGTTAGCAACAAAAACAGATTTTTTTGTCGACGCGCGACGGTACATTTAAGAGCTCCTCCAAACAGTTTACACAAATATATACTATGCATGTTGATATGGGCAGCACTGACGACGAAACAAGAATTGTTCCTGTGTTGTATGCGCTTCTACCAAACAAAAAAATGAAAACGTATAGAAGGCTGTTTACAATATATACTGACAAAAAAACTAGGCAGATGGAAACCAACAACAGTGACGCTTGATTTTGAAGATGCTGTTATTCAAGCTCTCAAAACTGTTTTCCCAGATGTTAGACTGCATGGATGCAACTACCATTTTAATCAGTCGCTTTGGAGGAACATTCAGTCGATCGGACTGACAACACAATACATTAACGACGATAACGTTAGACTTCATTTAAGAATGTGTTCTGCATTGGCATACTTACCTTTGGAGCAAATAGAAGATGGGTGCCTAATTATTCAATCTGATTCTACGGAAGATGAAAATTTGACAAAATTTTATGATTACTTCGTTAACGAATGGCTAGAAAATCCAGTGATTAGCATGAATATGTGGAACTGCCATGGCCTCCGACACCGAACAAATAATGCCGTGGAATGATGGAACAACCGGTTAAACATAATGTTAAAGAAACCTCATCCAAACATATACATTCTCATAAAAAATTTAAGAAAAGAAGCAGAATATTTCGATTTCATATTAAATAGAATGGACTTAAACCTAGAAAATAAGAAACGAAAGAAAATGTATATTCAAGTGGATATAGGATAAAGGATATAGGATAAAGAGTGCAACAGGACTATTGCAGCGGTCTTGTGATATAAAATCATTTTGGTGTCCGTGGCAAATATTCAAAAATTTCACTAAATAAAAACATTAAAATAAAAAAAATGACAAAAAAACAAAGATAAAACAACAGAAAAAATAGATAAAAAAAGCTAAAAAAAGATAAAAAAAAAAACAAAACAAAAATTAAACGTGCCTATGATTCATCATAGCCAGTCCTAAGGCTGGATAAAATGTGAAGGATTTTTTAAAATGTTTGTACTTAACTAATACACATTGAATATAAAAAGACATGAAAGCATCTTAGGGAAGTTTTTAAATTTATAATACTTTTTAACATTTGACACAAACAGTAAGGTTGCCAATTTATACAGAATTAATCAACAATTCTCTAATATTTTATTTAGGTGACACTAAGGTTTATTAAATCAACTATCTTCATTTTTTTTAATTAGTGCACATAATCTCACTAAATTCTCAAAAGAAGCAAGTTTTTTTTATATCAAAATACTTTTTGCCGTAATAAAATTATTAGTAAGCATTTTCTCCTCTTATCAACGTCTATGGTAAATATTATTTAAATCTTACAAAAATTTGGTTATAGAATTATTCATGTGATAGTGGTAGAAAAAGGTAAAAATATTATTTGTTTATTAGGCAATGACCGCACATGCAACGATAAAATCAACATATTTTTGTATGACCGCAAATGCAACGATAATAAGCCGTGATCGCAAATGCTACGACCGCATCTGCAACGACACCTTTTCTGGAAGATTAGAAAAAATTTTGATCGAAAAATTTTAGAGAACTTGACGTCGTAAAATTCATTAAACTGGCACGCCTTAGATGGATATTGCATGTAATCAGAAAATCCCATAGTCAGAAAAGTTTTCGACCGAAGAGGGCCGATAGGACAACGAGCAAGAGGAAGACCGAGACTTTGATACCAAGTCAACTTAGAGAAGAGTTTAAAATCTATTAGAATTAGAGCATGGAGAAGAGTTGCCAGAAACAGGGGCGAATGGAGGATTGTTCTGAAGAAGGCTTTGGTTCATAAAGAGCTGTGTCGCCACTGATGATGATGAAATCACCAATCGGCAGAAGAAGTATCGAGCGACCGCTAGTGATGAGCAAAACAAGAACAAGACCAAGACCAGGCTAGTCTTGGTCTTGGTCTTGTTCTTGCAAGCTTGGTCTTGGTCTTGCAGCTAAAAGGCAGTCTTGGTCTTGATCTTGGCCTTGCACTAGCTGGTCTTGCTGCAAGAGTCTTGCTGGTCTTGCTTTTTTGGTAGTAATAATTTGAACCAAACAATTTCGAATAAAATACACAAAAATCACATATTTTTGTACTTTATTTAATATAATTAACTTTTTTATAAACTAACTAAAACATACTTTTTAGTAAATACTGTAACGAAAGAAAAATCTTGGCCGACCGCCGTATAACAGTAAACACCTCGAGAATGACGTAATCGAATGATCTAGGCCTCGGCGGAGAGGAGGAGAGACTTCTCGAACGTACGTCCCGTAGACGGAACAAGCTGATAGCTGGAGATGTGCGTCGATTGTTCCAGAATAACAACTGGGTATAAATACGGGCATATTTGTAAATAGAGTTTAGTCTTAAGCTAAGGTTTGTAAAGTAAACTTGTATAAATAAATAATAAAGTCGTAAATAAATACCCGAACGCTCGTTTTTGTTACAATACATACATACATATTTACCATACCTATTTATAGACCTTATACAATAACATAGTAACTAAACCTAATAGGGAGTTATAAACGCTTAATTCTGTAATTTGTTATCTTGCAGTTCTTTAATTTTATTTTTCTACAACCGTGTTAAAAATGCAATGTTTAGCACTCCAAACGAGCGTTAAAAATGCTACTTTAAGGCACTAGTGCTTTAATAAAATGTTAAGGCACTGCAGTTCGTATTGACCGTATACGCTCTGAGCTTCGCTGGTGTCGAGCCTGGCGGATTACTAATTCAACTTTCACTGGTAATTTTTAAATTTATTATTTAATTGTTATCGCTTAATATTTACAACGCTAAAAAGTAATTAAATTGTAACAGATTTTTTTAAGATTTTGCTAATCATTTTGACGTTCTATTGATGAAACATTAATTTCTTACTTCGGATACTTTCACAATTATCGTGTAGATGGCGCTAAGATTATTAGAATAATTTATAATTACATATTACGGAACATTAAAAAAACGTAAATTCAGTATTTAAAACGTAAGTATATTTAAGGTAAAAATATATACCACAGCTTTGACCAACTAATATTTTTTATAATTAATGTTTTTAATTTTAATTTTAAATTAATCACTTTGATATTTATGTCAAATTTCCGGTAAACGTTTACAGACTTGCCACTACTGGCGCTCGCGAATTTATAAATATCCCCTCTACGTACGAGCTCACAGCGTATAGGCAATTTTGATGTAATGTCAAAAAAATATAAAAACGGAATGTCAGTCAAGTTCCAGTAAAAGTTTTTGTAGATATTGTCCTGTAATTACGTTTGTAGAAAAAATATTGTATGATATGCGTGTTAAAAAGTACATTTTTAAGGCACTCATATGAATTGCAGAACTCGCTATCGCTCATTCTGCAAATTTTCACATGCGTGCCTTAAACGTGTACTTTTAGCACTTATATCATAAATAACTATTAAACTGCATTGCTCTCGCAGCACGAGTTGTTCTCACTTTTTATTTTCACATATTTTTGGATTAAATACCCATTATGACATTTAAAAAGTTGAAAATATTCAGATGTGGGTGGTAAAAACTAGAATTTAAAACACACTGAAATGATTCGCATGCATTTCAAGTGCGGCTTACTATTTGTAGTACTGGCCCTTTCTGGGGAAAACCTAGATTCTTCCAAATAGTTTTTAACTATGAAATCAGTAAAATTCTTTACGCGTTTGTCATCCGGGATTTTCACAAATAATTCAACTTCCAACTTTCGTTGATTGTAAAAAATTAATCCAAAAAATACTTTTTTCTACAACCGTGTTAAAAATGCAATTTTTAGCACTCCATACGAGCGTTAAAATGTTAGGTACTTTAAGGCACTAGTGCTTTAAAATTTTTAAGGCACTGCAGTTCGTATTGACCGTATAGGCAATTTTGATGTAATGTCAAAAAAATATAAAAATGGAATGTCAGTCAAGTTCAAGTAAAAGTTTTTGTAGATATTGTGCTGTAATTACGTTTGTACAAAAAAGTAAAAGTTTTTGTAGATATTGTCCTGTAATTGCGTTTGTAGAAAAAATATTGTATGATATGCGTGTTAAAAAGTACATTTTTAAGGCACTCATGTGAATTGCAGAACTCGCTATCGCTCATTCTGCAAACTTTCACATGCGTGCCTTAAACGTGTACTTTTAACACTTATATCATAAATAACTATTAAACTGCATTGCTCTCGCAGCACGAGTTGTTCCCACTTTTTATTTCACATATTTTTGGATGAAATACCCATTATGACATTTAAAAAGTTGAAAATATTCGGATGTGGGTGGTAAAAACTAGAATTTAAAACACACTGAAATGATTCGCATGCATTTCAAGTGCGGCTTACTATTTGTAGTACTGGCCCTTTCTGGGGAAAACCTAGATTCTTTCAAATAGTTTTTAACTATGAAATCAGTAAAATTCTTTACGCGTTTGTCATCCGGGATTTTCACAAATAATTCAACTTCCAACTTTCGTTGATTGTAAAAAATTAATCCAAAAAATACTTTTTTCTACAACCGTGTTAAAAATGCAATTTTTAGCACTCCACACGAGCGTTAAAATGTTAGGTACTTTAAGGCACTAGTGCTTTAAAATTTTTAAGGCACTGCAGTTCGTATTGACCGTATAGGCAATTTTGATGTAATGTCAAAAAAATATAAAAATGGAATGTCAGTCAAGTTCAAGTAAAAGTTTTTGTAGATATTGTGCTGTAATTACGTTTGTACAAAAAAGTAAAAGTTTTTGTAGATATTGTCCTGTAATTGCGTTTGTAGAAAAAATATTGTATGATATGCGTGTTAAAAAGTACATTTTTAAGGCACTCATGTGAATTGCAGAACTCGCTATCGCTCATTCTGCAAACTTTCACATGCGTGCCTTAAACGTGTACTTTTAACACTTATATCATAAATAACTATTAAACTGCATTGCTCTCGCAGCACGAGTTGTTCCCACTTTTTATTTCACATATTTTTGGATTAAATACCCATTATGACATTTAAAAAGTTGAAAATATTCGGATGTGGTTGGTAAAAACTAGAATTTAAAACACACTGAAATGATTCGCATGCATTTCAAGTGCGGCTTACTATTTGTAGTACTGGCCCTTTCTGGGGAAAACCTAGATTCTTTCAAATAGTTTTTAACTATGAAATCAGTAAAATTCTTTACGCGTTTGTCATCCGGGATTTTCACAAATAATTCAACTTCCAACTTTCGTTGATTGTAAAAAATTAATCCAAAAAATACTTTTTTCTACAACCGTGTTAAAAATGCAATTTTTAGCACTCCATACGAGCGTTAAAATGTTACTTTAAGGCACTAGTGCTTTAAAAATTTTAAGGCACTGCAGTTCGTATTGACCGTATAGGCAATTTTGATGTAATGTCAAAAAAAAAAAAGAATGTGTGTGTACTTTGTACGCACGTAAGAAGTTATACTTCTATTATAATATAATTTCAACGAAATAAATATACCTACTTAACAGTTACAATACAAAAAATTAACAATAATTAGCAAAAATGAACCAAAACTTAACAATGCCAAATATTAAAAAAAAAAAAAGAAAAAAGTATGAATCGTCCGGGATTTGAACCCGCAATATCGCGATTTTTTGATCTCTGGTCCAATGCTCTACCAACAAGGCCATCAAGCCGCGTGCTACTTACCTTTCAGATATACATAATTATACATCACGGTGACAAGTGAAATATAAAAATAGATGTTTTATTATTTTACGCCCAAGGAAGACAAATCCAAAGACAAAAAATTATAATAAAAAACCTTTTAAACCACCTTTTTCAAATTGCGCAAGTTGTATTATTAACATTAATGTTAATAAATGAAATATAAATATTTTGACGTTTCACAATTTGACAATTCACTTTTTAACTGCAGTGCCTTAAAAATTTTAAAGCACTAGTGCCTTAAAGTAGCATTTTTAACGCTCCTATGGAGTCCTAAAAATTGCATTTTTAACACGTTTGTAGAAAAATATATTTAAAAACACTAATATATTCTTTCCACACCTTTTCTGGACTGATACATACATAAATTAAAACATTTTGAAGTATAACTTCAAAAATATAATATGAAAACTATTTAAAAAGACAGTATAACTATTAACTAACCTTTGTTTGTTGTTTCTCTTTCCACAAATTTTAAAACGCAACAACCATACATAACCAAACCGTCAACCGTCCAAACCACAGCTGCGCTACAGCTGCCATATTGGATAATTTTTGACATGTCATTTGAACATTTAATCAGAACAAAGTTATAATGCGCATGCGCCCGGATCGTAGGTTTTAACATATAAAAATTCACCCTCATATCGCGCGTAAAGAAGTATAACTTCAAAAATATAAAAATGGAATATCAGTCAAGTTCAAGTAAAAATTTTTGTAGATATTGTCCTGCAATTACGTTTGTAGAAAAAATATTGAATGATATGCGTGTTAAAAAGTACATTTTTAAGGCACTCATGTGAATTGCACTGCAAACTTTCAAATGCGTACCTTAAACGTGTACTTTTAACACTTATATCATAAATAACTATTAAAAATTTCCCGGTATCGGAATTTTTGTCATTATATTCAGAAACTGAACCTAAGTTTTGGATTTTGCGATACCAAGCTTGACACATTACAATCGACAACCAGTTATTTTTTATTTACGCCACAATGCTTTCACAGCATTGTGAATCCCTTTTCAAAATCTATTAAGTATGATATTTTTTGGTATTAATTTTAAATTTAACGACCTACATTTTTCCTCGATTATGCGAAAAGAATTGAAATAAGTGTCAGTATTTTTATTAGACAAAAAAGCGAAAACTACTGGTACATAAAAACCGTTTTAATGGCATTTTTTTAAATGGATTACCCTATCTATAATTTCATTTTTTTGTCTTACAAGTAATTTCAATTGTCCTTGAACTGTCGCCGTTTGAAACTTGCCTTCTGGACACTTTGAAGGTTGAGAAAATGCAAACCGTTTGACTTAATCAAAACGACTTAAAAATATAACCACAATATTATGTATTTTAAAAATTCGATATTGTTCAAGGTTTATTACAATGTCAGTATATATTATTGAACTAAAAAATAAAGTTAAATAATAAAAAACCAATTTCACAAAAAAGTGCAAAGAGTGTTGCAGGTTGGTCTTGGTCTTGCGTAGTCTTCTATCTTGGCAAGAAAAAACAGAGGCGTCAATAATTGAATATTTTTGCTCGTTGGCACGGAAAAGGCTGGAGCCAACGCTGAATCATCCAATTATTTCACTGTCGGTCGTTATATTATGAAAGAAATAATGGAAAAATACAAGTGCTAATGAGTGTGCTGTGAGTAATCACTTTTAGCACCTTATCAAAGTAATTTACATTATAAATAGAACGATGATATTTTATAAATGAAAATTACTTAGGTAATTAGTTACGCGAAATAATTGATGGGCTATCTAGAAATACTTCGCGTTGACGATGAATAATTATGTATGGTCATCGTGAAAGTTTTTTTATATAAAAAGGTAAAAGATGATAGGAAAATAAGTAAACATACCTATTCTTAAACATTCAAGTTATTATTAAATGTTCTTCTTCTTTTTTTAGTAGCTTCTCCTTATGCTCTACAACAAGCGTCGGAGCTATTTATATTTAATGTTTTATCAATTCCTTTTATTTTTCCTGTTCGTTGATAAATGTTTCAATTATTCTTTCGTTTTTCTTCATTACTTTATATCATCATCATCATCATCATCATCATCATCATCATCATCATCATCATCATCATCATCATCATCATCATCATCATCATCATCATCATCATCATATTTGCCTTTAACCCTATGCGGGGTCGGCTTCCCTTATTACTTTTCTCCAGAAGTTTCCATCTTGGGTCATATTAATATCAATCCCCTTAAGCGATATGTCCTGCCTAAGAAGCGTCTTACACCAGGTTGTTTTTGGTCCTCCTCTCTTACTATTCCTTCCAAAAACCCGCAGATTAGCAATTCTTCGTATTGAATTATTAATAATTCTGCACATCATAGCTGATCTTATGGCTGCTTCATAGGATTTTACTGCATGCATCTCTATCTCTATCTGTTTTCTCATTACAATGTAATAACGATCCAAGGAATTAAAACTATTCATTTTCACAATCATTTCACCAGTTTTTACACCTCCAGAAGCTCTTCTCCACTGTTCCAGTTTTTGTTCCAGTTTTTAGCTATTCCTTACTAGCACTACATTATTTGCATATATTAAGCCAAGGGAAGCGTTTCATAGACCTAGAGAAAGCGTTCGATAGAATACAATTAACAGATGTGATACACCTACTATATCACAAAAATTTACCACTGGATATCATAAAACTGATAGAAAACATATATGTAAGAAATAAAATAGAAATGAAAGCCAATGGAATAATAACAGAACCCATAGAAACAAACACAGGAATCAGGCAAGGAGATTCACTAAGCCCTCTACTGTTTAACGTAGTGTTGGATGCAATAATAAAACAAGTGAAGAAAAGGTACAAAATGGGCGATAGAGAGATAAAAATATTTTGTTACGCTGATGACACCGTGTTAGTAGCAGAGTGCGAAGACGACTTATATAAAGATTACTGTACGAATTCAACATTAACGCAAAAGAAACGAATATGAAAATATCAGCCCAAAAAACAAAAAGCTTAGTAATAGCCAAAGAACAAATAAGATGCAAATTGGATTAGAGTAAGACAATCAAATTATATAACAAGTAATGACTTCAAATACCTGGGAATTAATCTATCAGCCGACAACAATATCGAAGAAGAGGTAGAAGACCAAATGATAATTATTAAAGAAAAGAAGAATTTCCGGACGCCTAAACGAAACAATTTGGAAAAACAAACACCTAAGAGTGGAAACAAAGACCCGAATATATAAGTCAGTTATTAGGCCAGTTATGACTTACACGCCGAAACAAGATCAGACACAAGTAAAACACAACGACATCCGGAGACCAACGAAATGGAGATTTTAAGAAGGATTGCTGGAAAAGGACTACAAGACAGGGTAAGAAGTGAGGAAATCAGACGTCTATGTGGGGTACACGTAGACAATATAAATACCTGGGTAAAGAACAGAAAAGAAGAGTGGAATCAACACATAAGTAGGTATCTGAATCAAGGATAGTATGAATAGCCAGGGACAAGTCACCGTTAGGAAAAAAAAGTATAGGACGCCCAAGGAAAAGATAGAACAATTTAGGGGCAGAATAAAATGCACCGTTGAGGAAAAACAGGCAGTACTGCCTATATAAAAGAAGAAGAAGACAAAAACTTAGGTACGCCCGATTTCATAATGAAGTTAAAGGAGGCTTTAGATTTAAATTAGCCTTCAACCTTAAAAATGCTATGGTTAAAGGCAACTTTAAATTTAAAGTCTCCTTTAACTTTATTATGAAATATGTATACAGTGCTAGTCAAAAGTCCGTACCCCCCCTCTTATCTTTTGAACGGTTATACCTATAATAGTGAAATTTGGAGCGAGGAAATAAACGGACATAAGCTTCTTAACTATTCATGACAGGTGACGTAATAGTGACAGATGGCGTTACAGAGCCACTGTGACCGATAATTTTAAATGGAACCTTATGGCAAGTGATACCTCGTTTGAAAGGTACTCAAAATACCTATTCAGTCATACTAATTTTTTTGGGTTTAAGTGGATTTTGATTTTGGTGAATAAATTAAATAAATATAATATTGTAGATTCGCATTTAATTAATAAAAATTCAAATGTCCGCCTATGGTTTTTTTGTCAAAAAAGTTGACGTTTTTCAATTCTCTAGTAGTTTTACGACAACATCAACCTTTTTGACAAGTAATCATAGGCGGACTTTAGAATTTTTATTAATTAAATGCGAAAGTACAATTTTATATTTATTTCATTTATTCATCAAAATTAGCTTAAACTCAAACAAAATTAGTATGTCTGAATAGGCATTTTCAATACCTTTCAAACGATGTATCACTTGTCATAAGGTCTCATTTAAAATTATCTGTCAGAGTGGCGCTGTAAAGTCATCTGTCACTATTACGTCACCTGTCATGACTAGTTAAGAAGCTTGCGTCCGTTTATTTCTTCCCTCCAAATTTCACTATTATAGGTATAACCGTTCAAAAGATACGAGGGGGGGTACGGACTTTTGACTAGCACTGTATAAATAATAAATACGTTCTCTCAGCAACAAATACGTTATGCGTATGATTAATGGAAATAACCACAGAGCGAAATATGTTCTAACCACCCCTTGCAATCGGCAAGGTCACATACTCACCGGGATCCCCAAAAACAAAGTTCCATTCCCTCCTCTACAATTATCCAGAAACGAACTACCCGATGAGTACTACGGAATTTTAGAACAAACTCCCCTAATGTATCGCAGATAACCAAGCTGCATCCCCACACGCTGATCCAAGAGCCGTTCCTTTTTTGGTGACAGATTTGGACCTTCCTTGACTGACTGGACGTTTCACTGGGCTACGGCAACTTCTCTCTTTCACCTCTACAGCTTATGTGCTAAAACCACCTTCTGAACCCCTGATTCACTGGCAGCTTTGCCTCTCCACCATTCACCTAACATTCACAACAAGCTCACTCTATCATCCCCACACTCCAGAAAATGAGGTTCCTTCACCCTGAAGAGGCTTAAGCCTAAACAGGGTATAAACAACAAGTCTATATATTATTATGAAATCGGCCGTTATAGACGGAGAGATAGAGCCGAAAAATCATCGTCATAAGTAATATGGAGCTTTTCCTGTGAAATGTGTCCATTGTATATTGACAATTATGACCTCTTTCAGGCTGACACCTCAGTGGATACAGGAAGTAGCAATAAGGGATGAAAGGGGAAAGTTAGTGCAGTCATTAAAGGTTTTCACCTCCTATTTTGTTAAATCTCCATCGATTTGCATGAAAATTGGTGAGTAGTTAGAGCATACCTCAAAAAACAAAACTTATTTGGTGCCACTTGCACTTTTACCCTGGTGGTGAATACCACCCCTTCCCGCGGGTTAAAACTATTTTATTAAAAATAACCCCACAAATCGATAAAGGGACAAATTTTAAGTAAAATTTGTTATATCATGTTATTAAAATATACTTTTTGAGTTATTAAAGATCAAAGATTTGTCTATTTAAGAGTATATGCGTGAAGTTACGGATGATAAAAAGAACATGGTAATTAATTGTATGTTAATAAAATATTATTTTTATATTATTTCGATATTTATTTGAATTTTTTTTCCATTATAAACTGAACATGCCCAGAAACTGGGGGTGTCCAATAATGGGTACATTTGACATATTCGAATACATTTTTGCTAAATTTAAAATATCGAAATAATATAAAAATAATATTTTAGTAACATACAATTAATTAATATGTTCTTTTTATCATCCGTAACTTCACGCATGTGCTCTTAAACAGACAAATCTTTGATCTTTAATAACTCAAAAAGTATTGATTTATTTTAATAACATGATATAAAAAATTTTACTTATAATTTGTCCCCCTATCGATTTGTGGGGTTATTTTTAATAAAATTGTTTTCACCCCCGAGAAGGGGTGGTATCCACCCCCAGGGTAAAAGTGCAAGTTGGCACCAAATCATTTTTATTGCCTGAGGTATGTTCTAACTAGTCACCAATTTTCATGCAAATCGATGGAGGTTTAAGAAAATAGGAGGTGAAAACCTTTAAAGACTACACCAACTTTCCTCTTTCATCCCTTATTGCTACTTCCTGTATCCACTGAGGTGTCAGTCTGAAAGGGGTCATAATTATCAATATACAATAGACACATTTCACATGCCAAACTCCATATTACTTACTTATGACGATGATTTTTCGGCTCTAGCTCTTAGACTATTAGGTAGGTCGCGTAGGTAAAATTTGCAAAAATGTCGTCAATGATTTGACTCACAATAAATTGAAAGTATACCCACTTAAACAACAGCGAAAACACACGTCCTTGTCCCCCTCCTATTAAATTACGTAGTGTCTGTCTCGCTAATAATACATTCTTTTTTATTTTTACCTTCCGGCTGGTTCTATTTTTGAGGGTAATTTTCCACGTTTATCTTTAATCTGCTAAATGTTTCGTGATATTAACCACAAAAATTCGTTCAACCATACAAATATTTGCATATTTGGAAATGTAGGTATTTATTTTAATATTATGGAAATGTATATTAAGGGAATATTTGTTCGACAAATTGGAATTTTCATGTCAACAATAAACGAAAATATTATTGACAATATTACATTAAATCTCAATTATTTATATGTCGCAAATAACAATGGAACATTGGGGAAAACCCGTTAATAACGAGTGGTAAAATCATAAATAATACCAATTTTGTAATCACTTAATTTGTATATAATATCTATATTTGTATATGTATATAATATGCGGAAAACCACAGAAAGCACATAATATATACGAGTATGTCGGTTCGCTAAACTCAGACACAACTGGCTAGTGATTTTAGTTGGTAATTTTTTTATTTTATTTTTTATAATATATAACTATTTAGTAATTATCAAATATTTAGTACTTAATTATTGTTTTTTGCCAATTTCTGGCAAAGTTACTTACTAAAATCATTAGCCATGTGTGTCTGCTTTGTCATACTTTTCCGCACGCGATTGCAATTTGCCGAACGACGCGAAGTGGAGTTCAGTAAGCAGTCGAGTGCGGAAAAGAGACTTTCCGCAAGAGTTAGGCACAATATTTTTTCTACGAGCGTTTAAAAAATGACCAAATCTTAATCAATTAATTGAATTAATATGAAAATACATACACAAATAAATTAATTCTTTGACAAGGTTGTCAAAACCAAATTTTCAATATAATTGGTTAGCATGACGACGATCTTGGTTTCCATGACGACGATTCAAAACCACTGTTATTGTCTACTGACTTGACTTTCGAATATTATGTCAAAATAATTTTATTTCATCATATTGTCGCGTTAATTTCATTAAAACATGAACACAATAAGATACATTTGAATAGTAAATAATATCTAAATATTAGTTTATTGCATGTATTATAATTATTTTAAGGCCATATTAAAATATCTAAATTCAGTGCGGAAAAGTAATGCGGAAAAGTAAAACTTTCCAAACTAAAACGCGTGCGGAAAAGTAGACATTTTTGCACGATCGTAGAAAAAATATCTAAACGACAAATCAAGTCACATCAATATTAAAAAAGAAATGATTAAATCCTTATACTACATATACGATAGAGCCAAAATTACTTGTGTTTTCGCGAAAATTTGTTCTTAAAATCTATTTTATATAAAACTAAACCTAACAATTAACAAGAAAGAATAAATAATTGTATTTATAAAATACCTTGTGAATGTGAACATTTTTATTTAGTTGAAACAGCAAGACCATTCATTGTTAGAATAAGTGAATAAGTGAACATTAATTTTATATCAAAAATAGAAAATTTGATAGATCTCAAATACGTAAGCACGCATGGGAAAATTAATATAGAGTACAATGGAAAGATAGAAGTATAGTCCTGAAAGAAACAGATAGTAAAAAACATCAAAGAAGCGACTCTAATTAGGTTAAATGAAACCAATTGCGTCTTAAATTCCTCGGCAGAATACAGTACGATCTGGTTACCCACATTAAAAGAGGAAATCAATAGAAAGAAAATACCACTATTAGTACGTCAATAACATATCGAGATTACATCATTTATGTTTTAAAAATAACATATATACAAAAGCAGAGTTTATTGTTAATATTGAGAGTAAACTAAATGTAAGACTAAATACTTACCATGTGGGGACAGTATCATGAGGCATGAGGTTTTCACTGGTTTTTTCCTCATGATTTACAAAGGGATCATTAACAGGAGAATTTTACTATCATCATCCCATGTGGTTACCTGTTAAAGACCAATCACATGCTATGGTTTTTCTGATGGGTATTAATAAGTTAAAGTTGATTTGGTGTAATGTACTAAACTATCTTTCAATAAATTCAAATTCAAAGGAATGCAACTCAAAACTATTGACAATATCATTTTAAAGTCATCTACTTGTCTACTTTAAAATGTATAATATATGTCTGATTTGCCAATATGAATGAGTCAGATAAAATTAAATTATTCTTCAAGAAACAAAAAACATATTTTGTTTAATTTATTAATGTTTTGTAATATAAACGTCAAATCAACTTATTTTAAAGTAAAATTGTGGCTTTTTCCCAAGAAAAAAAATTAGTTTGCGTTAAGAATACACAATTTTTAAAAATAAATTAAATAAGCTAATTATTGAAGCAAAAAATAATTATTTTCACTGGGAAATTATAATAATAATATACGATAACGGTTCTAAAGGTCGGTGGAATACTGTTTAAAAAATAGATAATGATAGCACAAAAA
Source organism: Diabrotica virgifera virgifera (assembly GCF_917563875.1). Lineage (NCBI taxonomy): Eukaryota > Metazoa > Arthropoda > Insecta > Coleoptera > Chrysomelidae > Diabrotica > Diabrotica virgifera. The sequence continues at coordinate 15,266,727 of NC_065449.1, forward strand.
GTGAAATTAAATCTATTTTTCGTAAAATAATGAGTTAATTACTAATAGTTCAAATATAAGCAATAATTAATAATTTTAATGATTATTTTTCTAAACTGAAGCGGAAAATAAGTTAGACGGAATTTATGGAGGAGTTAGGACTCGAGTGTAGTATATTTGTTAGATATATGTTAATTTAAGTTGCCACCATTCATTTCCTAAATGACATTCGAGGATACCTTCCTTTTTTCTTGACGAAATGCCCCTGGAGATGCTCTAGGAGCCAAAGTATACTTGGGCAAGATTAAATAAAATTCAGTGCTCGATATCTGCCTTTTAATTCGTAAAATTTTGATAAGAGACGAATTAGTGAGGCAGATTATGTGAGCCTGACTTTGGGGAAGGAGGAACTGCTAGACTGGGGGTGATGCCGTTCTGGGAGCGATGGGGGCCTTCGACTCGCTCCTTGTAACAGAATTCCTAAAAAGAATAAAACCCCTGGGACCAAAAAAAGGGGAAATAGGGAAAAGGCCTCCTTGTTCCTTGACAGTTTGTGGATCAATGAAGGTAGTGCTTCGGAAGTGATGTGGCTATTCCGATTTCGGGGCTCTAGATGACAGGGGAAGGTTTGGTTTAGCAGGTAGTCGTTTGGCATAGCCTAGGCGGCGACGAGAGGGCGTTTTAAGGTACCTCGGGAACTATCGCCGGGACTATGAACTATGAAGAATGAATCTTGCACTGAGATCAGTCAGGCGGCGTCCTGACCGTCCTGGGCTGAGATCACAGATCACTTAACTCTCTTTAGATATTTCACGCAGGTATCTCAAGGTCATCTTAAACTAAATGTCATTTGGAGTACCGATTCCTTTTTTCAGATGTCGCTATGTTCTGGAATGAAGATTTCTTCTATATCACTGAGTCTGATTGTCATTATAATTTGTCAATTGTCATCATTGTTAGTATGTCTTAAGTAAGTAATTTTTATCTGAGTTAGCAATAATAAAAAATTATGATTTAGATATAATGGTAATGGATTCAAATACAGCTTTTGAAACAACACGAATGTGATTTGAAGATCAGTTTGTATTGTATCATAAGTCATAGATTATATCCAAATGCAATTCCTAGTTTACATTTGTTTGGTGAGTTCAACAAGTATTTGTTATTAGAGAACTAGTAACACTCTACTCTGATTGATTTTAGGTGATTCCTTTTCTAATGTACATTCTAGAAGTATTTGAAGGTTGTGTAGGGAAGCAAATGAATGTAACACCAAGTAAGTAACCCCTACTGAAAATATATACCTAATTAATAAAAATTATTTTACGTGAAATGAATCATGGTATATTATATTATTTTTTTTTAGTTGAAAGTCCTTCAACAAGTAGAGATGCACACATGTTTCAATCATTTGAGATACCCTTTTGTAGCACCTTTTGTAGTAAGTATTTGGAAGATAACTCTTCATAATTTCATTTGTAAAGATACGATTTGTAAAAAAATATATACAAAGTGGTTTTGCTGCTATTAAATAAATAAATAAATTAATAAATAAAATACGTTGTCATTATTTTTTCCCAAATGGTATTTTGTATATTTGAAATTAAAAATAATTTACATATTTTAAATGCAAATTATTTTTTTTTTCAACTATACATTATATTTAAATATTTTAACCTAACATTTTTTCCCACCAAAATCACATTTTGAAATTCCCGCTTTGATTAATTCCGATACAGACAGCTTGGAGCACTGTTTTTTATATTTAACCGAAGCGTTTTATCGTGAAACATCTAGAGGAGGTAGGTGATCTGTGACTGAGATGTCTTTTGAAGATTCCATACCCCCCTCTATAAAGATGAAAAAAAAATTATGTCTGCATGCGACATTTGATGATTCTCAATATAATTTTTATATAGAATAGAACAAAAATTTAATATAAAAATATACAATACAAGGTTTTTTTTTATATAAATCTGAATAAATATTTTTGATAACAAAATTTAATATTTTTCTAAGGACGGGTTAGTGTAATAAAAATAAATGAGAGCAATGAAATTAATCGTTATAAAACATATACGCGATTATCTTTATTGTTGACTATAAAAAGTCAATATTTATGGCAACTTTTATTATTAAAACGCATATCACAAGGTATTTCAAAATTTTCTATTCAATATATCACTCAAATATTCCACGGGATAGAGATTTTTCCACATAAAATCAAACGGTGCCACTATAGTATCTATGCGGTCTACCCCGACGATGAGAGAAGTAAGTACACAACAAGAGAAGTAATTTATTTACTTTTCTTTTTGTTCGCGTCCATGTTTCGCTTCCTTACGCGACTGCTGGTCGTATTTATGATCTTATACATCTGGATTTTTGGACCTCGTGAGAGAAGTTTTAACTATACATATTTTATAAAAAAAAATAGATGTTGCATTGCAACGGAAGATCTGTTTCCTGCCATTATTCGCGTTTCAACTTCTCGATCTATTTTGTTGTCATTGCTGATTGTTGCTCCTAGATATTTAAATTCTTTAACCACTTCGAAGTTATGATCGTTTATTGTAATATTTTACCTTATTCGCCGTCGTTCTTGTTTTGAGACGACCATGTATTTTGTCTTCATTTATTTATAATTATAGGTAGAAATAGTAAAATTAAGTATGTAAAAGTATAGTACTACCATCTTTCTAAGAGACTAATTAATATTCGGCTCAACGGGGTGCTATTGTTAGAGATGCGAATTCCATAAACAAGGGATCTACCTGTTTTATGAAATGATCCCTAGTTTACCCTGTTTTATGAAATGATCCCCTGTTTTATGAAAAGATCCCATGAGCCGCTGAGCTGAATATTCATGAGTCCCTTAGTACAGCGGTTCCCAAACTGGGGGGCGCGCCCCCCCTGGGGGGCGTGAGAACATATCAGGGGAAGCGCGAGACAAGTTGAACATTAAATTAAATTTAGTTATATTTTTCTAAAATTCAATATTAACCGCTTGTCAAACTGTGTCTGGTAGCGCAGAGTAAGCAAAAGTTATCTCAAATACCTCTTTTTGACAACACTGTGCATGAAACGCCGCATTAATGATATGACCGAAGACGTACAAAACCAGGTAGTTGATGCAGTAAAATAATCGCCATTTTTTGCTATTCAGCTAGACGAGAGTACTGACATAGCACAATGTTATCAGTTAATTGTTTATGTTCGGTATATTCAAAACGAAAGAATGAAAGACAAGTTGGCTCTTTTCTACAGAGTTGGAGACTGGAGACCACGACAAAAGCTATTGTTATGAAAGAAGTGTGAGAGTTTTTTGACAAACATGAACTTTCTTGACAAAAACTGATCAGTTTATGTACAGATGGCGCACCTTCAATGCTAGGTTTTCGCTCAGGCTATTTGCAATTAGTAATAGAGAAAAATGCTGGTGTGATTGGGATACATTGTTTTATACATCGACAAGCCTTGGCAGCAATACCCCTTCCAAATGAACGTATGGCTGTCTTAAAGTTGTGTATTAAAGTAGTGAAGTACATAAAAAAAGAGTTCGTTGAATACTCGACTGTTTAAAACGCTTTGTGAAGATTTAGAAAGTGATCACAAAACACTGCTACTTCATTCAGAAGTACGATGGCTCTCAAAAGGAAACATGTTGGCAAGATTATTTGACCTTTGAGATGAAGTAATCACCTTGAAACATCAAAAGCAAAATGAGCTAAACATGGCCTTCAAAAAACATTGTACCCAAGTAATATTGGCTTATTTGTCAGACATCTTTGACTCGTTGAACATCCTCAACCTAAAACTGCAGGGTGGAGACTCAAATATAGTAGTTACTCATTGTGATGGAGGCTTTCCACTTTGGAGGCGTAAAATATCAGCAAATCCCTGAAATTATTCAAATTTCTCTAAAGTAGAGCCAATCTCAGAAGAAACACGCAGAGGAAAGGACATTTATGAAGGATCAAGTTTGAAAATCCAAATATCAAACCATTTGGAGAGCCTAATTGAAGAGTTCCAGAAATACTTCCCAAACACCTGTGACAATTTTATTTACAGAATGTCAACTGATCCATTCCATGTCAACATAGACTCCTTGCATGAATCACTTCAAGAAGATGCTTTGCAAATAAATCCAAATGATTTTTTGCACGATTCCTCTGCCAAATACTTTGTTATAATGGCCAAACCTTCATTTTGGTTAAAATATTTCAAAGTGTATCTTAGTGTATCACGGGAAGCTCTTCATTTATATTTGCCTTTTTCAAGTAACTATTTGTGCGATTTTCAACACTTGTGGCAATTAAAACAAAGTATCGGAATAAACTTGATGTTGCTAGTGACTTGTGCTGTGCACTTACTAAAACTCAGCCTAGGAATCCTAGTAAATAAAATGCAAGCACATTCATCTCACTAAGCAACATAATCTATTTTTCTTTTATTAATAATTTTTGTATTTTATGGAAACTGATATTGTTGTATCTTATGGCAGAATAAATAAATGTTTTGTTTTCAAGCTAATACTTATTTGTTTTTGTTTTGTTCCTATTTAGGCGCATACAATTTATTGTAAGGGGGGGCGCGAGAAGCTTTCTTTAAAAAAAGGGGGCGTGGTACAAAAAAGTTTGGGAACCCCTGCCTTAGTAGAAAGATGGTTGTACTATAATGATTTAATTCGATAGGAATATAAGCTTTTACTTCAATTTTGTGCTTTTTGAATTCATGTAGAACCGATAGTTTACACATAATAACGTTGTAGATAGACTATAAAAAGTCAATATTTACTAAAACTCATATCATAAGGTATTTTAAAATGTTCTGTTTAATGTTAATATATCACTCTAAATATTCCAAGGAATATAGATTTTCCACATAAAATAAAACTTCTGAATATCCCCAGTCTGATCGATTAAAAGTCTGGCTCCAGTATTTGTTTGTACACATTTAACCACCGACGATAAAAGCGTCGTAGATACATTGGCTTTTCCTTACGATGTTTGCTTTTCTTACGATTTTTCGTGTCCTGGAATTCATATATCGATCCGGGTTTGTGAACCAGGTATATCGAAACCAATTTATACTAATAGGCTAAAGGTATACGTACTTTATTATAAATACGAGGCTTGTTCAATTGAAACACATCTTTGACCCAGAAAAACTTTATTGGCAAATATATCTACATTTATAATTACCACTACAATTAAGGCAAATATCTCATAATTTCACCAACCGATGTATACCGTGCTTAGAATTCTTGTGGGTGTTGCTCGAAGAATTCTTTCACGGCATCTTGTGCTTCGTGGTCCGATTGAAAACCTTTTATTCATTTTACCTTTTAGCGCCGTTTTCATTTTCCAAAGATATGAAAATCACATGGCTATAAATCGGGACTATAGGGTGGATAGTCTAATATCCTCTAATATTCAATATATTGTTATGGCTATGGTTATGGTACATCGGGGCAGGTCACAATTGTAAGCCCTTCAGACACTTAGAGCTCGTTCGGCGAGTCCATTTTATCACCCCTATCTTACGATAAGAACCTGAGTTTCTGGAGCCCAGGCTGCATCGGACTCCCATGTCTGTCAGAATCAACAGGGTCCGTAAATATGGGCTCCTCCTGCCCATGCCACCCCGAACGTCTAATCCCCCAGAATCCTTATGGCCTCACAGAAAGCCACAAGTCTCTTAAAAGGCAACTCCCTCACCTGGCTCGGCTGTATAGATGCCGATCCCGGGATCTGCTACCCCTGATAGGCCAATGCCGGGCATTCCCAGGGGACATGTGAGGAGGTTTCCTTCTCCTCATTACATAGACAGCATTGTGAGCCATACACCAGTCCAAGCAGATGAAGGTGCCGTCGGAGTCTACAGTGGCCGGTGAGGATACTGACCACCAGGGAGCATCTTCTAAGATTTAGAAGAAGCAGTTGAGCTGTGAGACTTTTGGATGGCCCCACTATGTGAAACCTAACTTGTCTTAAACCTCCACAAGTGGCCCAAGAGTCCTGGAACCTCCGCAGAAGAATTTCCTTGAGACTACCCCGACCAGTACTGAAGGGCTCCCCAATCACAGGTCATAGGTTCGGGTCCCACAGGCAGAGTTGATGAGCCCCGTCTTGCCAGGGTGTCAGCCCGTTGGTTATCTTCCGCACCTGTGTGTCCCGGTACCCATACCAACCTAACTGTTGGTCAGAGCAACATCATCCACTGCTCCCTTGCAATCAAGAACCAGCTTAGAGCTGATCTTAAGCACTTCCAAAGCCCTTAGCGCTGCCTGGCTTTAAGAAAAGATAGAGATGGTCCTGCCTGAGCAAGCCCTGTCTGTAATTTCTTGAGCACATATCAGGATCGCAAAGATCTCGGCCTGAAAGACTGATGCATGAGAGCCGAGAGCCTGAAAAGACTCAAATTCGACTCCACCACGATGCTCCAGCACCTGCCCGCTCGTCCTTCTAGCCCCATCTGTGGACCAGGTGAACCCATTCCGACAGATTAGTGTGGGTTCTCGTTCTACCCACTCATCCTGGTCAGGAAATTGAACCAAGAAGGAGGATGAGAATACATAGTGTATGAGACTGAGGCTACATAGTGTAGCACGACAAATTACAAAGCACAGAACAACACTCGATAGCCTGTATCCAAATGTCACAATGGCCCATCCGCCCATTTATTCCCAACCAGTATCCAGAGCAGTGGCGACTCGTGGCTTTAGGGACAGGGTCGGCAAGGTTTTTGTCTCCTCAGATCTAGATACCTTCTAATTAAAGGGCTTCAATCATCATAGAAGATTTTTGGCTTTTGTTTTTTTTATTTTTTTTGCTTTTTCACATAGATTTAGAACCTAAACATGTTTATAAATTAACTTTAGTCTATGTTGTTTGCACGTAGCACAATGGGTAATAACATCATCGTAAAATTTATTAAAGTGTTGGAGAGATTTTAATAATTTTTTTCTATTTGATAAAAAGCTTGACCTTCTCTTTTGTTTCATGGTGTTTGACAATACGTTTTGACACTTTTGAGACAAGAGAAATCCCGTTCATTTAAGGCAAAAGTTGGTAGCAATGAGAGAATTCATGATAATAATTTATTAATTTCGGAAACAGTTTGTTGCAATGAATTGAAGTATATAAAATTATACATATTTTGTAACTTATCCCATCTTCCGAAAATATTTGGATCAGCATATAAAACTTTTAATTAATTTCTTAGTTTATTTGATTAAAGAATTATGGATAGTTTTAATACACTTGTCTGAAAGATATTTTGAAAATTCTTTGGCGTAACTTTTAAATTTTTGCAAATCTTCAAAATTTGAAAAAATGAGTACCTATCTAATTGCACAAGTAATAATAGTATCAAAAATTTCAAAATATACTTGTTTTTCGAGATCTGTGTCATACTTTTGTCTTTTGTGGGGGTGTTCGGAAATATCAAGCGAATCCAAAACGTCACTGCGTATATATTGAAAATTACTATCTCTGAGATTTTTTACCATATTATTCTATTTTTGGAATAAATAATGTCAGTTGACTGATTTTGAACAACATTGAATATCACATCAGTTTGGGTAAACACTTTCTTAGAAATATGTAAAAAAATATTAAAAGAATAATCATTTAGTAAAGTTTTCAAACCGATTGCTTCACGGATCGAGATATCATCACTTGCAAAATTGTCGCCTTTATTAATAAAATTGAAAACTTTGTAACGTTTGAAAAAACTCCAACATTAATTTAATATCCCAATTCCCAAAAAGAATGTCTATTTTTTTAATTTATTTTGTGAAGTTCAATATCATTATAAGATCCCAAGCCGACCCTGTATACAGCCATGAAGTATTGCAGCAACATTTCAATGTGTTACAAGATTCCTGTTTATTTGAGACGCAGAAACAGAATTTGTAAGAAGTGTTGACAAAAGTACAGTTCTAATGCGTAGATGAACTTTCTAGAACAAATCTTGAACTGAAAGTTGAGTTCTTGTCAACTAAGCATCCCTAAGGATCAAAATCGCTCGGTACTTCCGTCGTATTTTTCCCAGGTAGTAGCTTCAGAGCGAAGCGCAAATTAGTCCAGCTTTACGTCCAAAGGTGATAGCATCTCCTCGGCTGGTACTCGCTCGAATTAGGGCGTAGTCCCTTTGTTCCCCGCCGGTAAAATGTAGAATGGTCGCTGTGAAGATCTGAATGTGTGGTGAGTGCTCTGAGAGGATTTTTTTCCACATATAGTGTTGGATTTAATGGAAAATCGAAGCCTCTTGAGAGTCAAACACGCAGTTCTACAACCCGGCATTGTTGTCTTTTGTTTCCTGTGTTATGTATGATGGTCAAGCCCTGATTTCATCGAAGAAATGTTCCTGTTCCGTGATGTTTTGTTTCCAGTTCCCAGAAATGAAGTCTCCAAGTCCCCATTGCCCTGAAATTGAAGAAAGAAACCATGTCTTCCCCCTGCCCCCTGTTTGATGATGAATCCCTCCCCTGTAGTTTGTGACTGTGACGAAGTTTTTTTTGTTTTTAAGGTATGATACGTTTTTTTAATTTTACTAAATTTCAAGTGGATAAATTGCTGGTAAATAATTGTATAAAGAAATTTGCTTTCATAATGGTAAAAAAAGGCAGAGACTTATGACATTTGACAGCTACGTCAAATCTTGTGTTGAAATAAATAGGTCAAATTTTATTTGACATATACTGCCCAACAAGTTCAATTGTAATTGTTTTGTTTGTAATCATTGTAATCATTGTTTTTTGTAGTAAAATTTTGAATAAACCTGGTAAGAGTTTAAAGTTTTGAATAAACGTTTTGTAAGTGTATCTACCATTTTATTTCTGTAACCTTGTTTTGGAAAAATTTTAACTAAATTCTAATGCAACTGTGTGTAAGTTTTAGTACAGAAGAAAGAATATGGCATAGAAGCCAGTAAAAGAAAAGATGTTGCCCAGTCTAACCCCAAAGAGGAATCAATGATGAATGTCCCCCCATTTGGTACCCCGTAAGTGAGAGAAAATGTCTTAGTAAGTACCCAAATACAAACCAGAGGATTTGTTTCAAACGGCGTCCCTTTTTGTTAAATAGTAGAAAGATCCTCTAGTCAGAGTAAGTACCCTTATGTATTTAGTTATGGTAGTGTAGTCATCTTAACACCCCTTCACCCTCCCTAACGAATCTACGACCTAGCTCCCGCACAACAAATGAGCTGCCGTCCCGCAACGAGGCTTTATGTGTCTGCTTCTTCTTCTTTAGCCCCATTCTTACCCCCCAGTATCTCTATAGATAGTCTTTCCTTGTTCCCATATGAGCAGACATGTAAAACGCTTCAAATTGCGCCCAACGTGTGGGGCTCTAATCGCTTCAAATGGCCCCGGCAACGTGGGGCCGATTCATTTTTCTGCCTCCTTCAGTATCCAGTAGTTGTCTTGTCCAGTTGAATGCTTCAGCTGGCCCCGACAACGTGGGGCGTGTTATTTCTACCCCCTGACCCCATTAGCATGTGCCCACTACCATATCCCTTTAGCCTCCTTTCGGTCTCATTTGTACTACAACTGTTAGGCAGTGCCCGTCTTGGGTAGCCGATCTCAGTTTGTGGTGCAAGTGTTTCCGATAACATGGAAGCTCGACTCGTGTCATGTTTTGTATGCCCATTGTTACAAGTCTAGCTTGTAGACATGTTCAACTAGTAGTTAGCCTATCTACTAGTCCCCAATATCTTTAGCCACCCCCCCACTTAGTGTTACGCTTGTAATACTTGTAACGTACACCCTGAAGTTTGACCCGAGTAAATATCGCCCAAGTCTTCCCATGTAGTTTAGCCCAGATTCCTCTTGTCTTGCCCCCAGAAACTGTTTCATGTCTGTTAGTGCCCCCGAAACTGTTTCAGTCTGTTAGTCCCCATGAAAGAGCCCATTTTTGTAGTTTTTGTTGCAAAAGTTAATAATTTTTCCAAAGAGGTGTAAGTATGTACACATTTTGTTGTGATGTTGATTTGGTCGTGCTGTTGATTGTATGGGCATGTACCATTTCATACATCATAGTGTATTTAACTTGTAACCCCATATGTATACTGGTATTGTATGTATCGTAGAACAGAATTGTATGTTATTTTAGCGTACTAACTGTATTGTATTGATATTGTACCCATGATGAAAGCATTGATTTGAATTTTTTTGAAAATATTGATGAAATATATAGACAAACAGTTGAATAAAAAAGTAACGTAAAATTTTTTTGAAAATTTTGATTAAAAGTAACGTTAAATATTTTGAATATTGAATCCAATTATGAAGTATAACAGTATGTTGTATTTTTTGCATGTATTCCTATAGATCAACAGTTTTTTTACAGAATAATCGTTTTTTGTGATTTATTGATTTGGTCATTTGATTAGATGTGTGATGTTGTTGGTATGGTCCGTGTATGAGCTTAGCCCCGTATAGTCTGTGTGAGAGTAGTCCCTTGTTTTTCCAGCGAAGCCTATCTCTGTTGGTGTATGTCATGCCACAGGTTAGTTGGAGAAGTCATCCCATTGAGAAGTCATCCCCTTGAGAAGTGGCCCCGTGAAGAAGTGAAGAGGGAAACCGTGGAGAGGCCCCCCACTTCTGTGTTTTTTTCAAGCAGCCAGGAGAAAAGCTGTCACTTTTAGATTTGAAGATAGCGTTCTCTGTCGACACTGTTTGAGAATAACTGTCTTGAAGTGTAGAAGTTAGCCCCTGAAAAAGCCCCCCCCTTGTCTGTGTTGCCCCTTGTTTTTTTTTTTTTTTTGACTAATCTATCTTTGTAGGTGTCAAAAGGATGCCAGAGGTTAGTTAAAAAGAGCCCGTGAAGTAGTAGTTGAAGTCTCCCCCCCAGTGAAGTAGTTGAAGTCCCCCCGTGAATGAAGTATGTCTTTTTGTATCTGACATGTCACAAGTGTAATACTCGTGATGAAGGAAGTGTTGTTCAGCTATCTGTGAACACTTTCATTAGTAGTCGGAGCAAGAAATGTCTTATCCCGTGTGAGCTCATATAGGAACCAAATTTCAATATTGTTTGTGTTTGTAAGCCCCTGAGTATATCTAGAAGTCAAAAAGTATGTTGTTGTCTGTTTGTTTGTCTATCCCTGTTTTGTCTGGAAGTTTTAGAGCCCATTGTCTGTTGTCCCGTGTTGTCTATTAGCCCGTGTTGTCTATTAGCCCGTGTTGTCTATTAGCCCGTGTTGTCTATTAGCCCGTGTTGTCTATTAGCCCGTGTTGTCTGTTAGCCCGTGTCCGTGCTGGAGTTTGATTTTTTTTGGCGAATAGTTAGTTGACCTCTCTTCTCTTTGTTGATTGAAAGTAGGCCAAGAGCAGAAGCTGTGACAAGGCTGGTGAGGTTAGGATCTGGCCGCGTTGAGTACAGGTGAAGCTTGCTTTCAGTCGATAAATGGAAGCGGTTGTTCGTCAGAACTGTCATACTTTCCAATGTCCCTTTGGTCTTCCCCTTGCGTGTTGCTTTCATCCCCTGTTTTGAAAAAGTAGCCCCCCGTTTTGAAAAATAAAGTCCACCCCCAGTCTTGAGAAGTGAAATGCCCCCAGTCTTGAGAAATGAAATGCCCCCAGTTTTGAAAAGTAAAGCCCAACCCCCCTGTCTTGAAAAATGAAGTCTATCCCCTGTTTCGAAAAGTGAAGTGTAGCCCTGTTTTGAAAATGAAGTCTTTCCCCAGCTTGTGATTTGAAAATGAGAGAGTTGTCTAGTGAACGTTCATGAAAGGTTCTTATGTCCTGGATTGGACTGTTGATTGAAAACGTAATGATGTAGTGTTCTCTATATCATATGTTGCGTTCATTTCCCTTAGTCTTGTTTAAAAAGTTTGATATCCTGTTTGAACCCAGTATACTAGTCTTTTCGGTCTTTTGTTGTTGTCACACGTATCCCCCCTCCCCCCTTGTTAATATTGTCTTGATTTTAGTCCTTGTTGTTGTCATATACCCCTTAGTCTAGCCCTGTCTTATTTGAATGAGTTGTTGAGGTAAGTTGTTCATGAGATTTTATCTCACTGAGGTGTTTAGACTGGATTGTCTAAATCCTCATTTTGCAGAACCGTTGCCAAAATGTCCCGTGAAACTCGCTAGGTGTTAGCTGAGTTTGGGCAGATGTATATCTGTCATATTTTTTTAGTTTTTGAGAACCGCTCGCAGTTAGGCAACGAGGTGATAAGGCTGTGTCTGCCCTGGTATGTCACTTGTGTTACTGCTGTGGATGTCAGCGAGGTCCACACAGGGCACAAGTTTAGTTTCTTTCCCAAGGCACAGAAACTCTTGTCACCTACAGTTCTTTGTAGAGTCAAGAAACATTTAAGTCTACTCGACTTTAAAGAGTCTGGCGATTGATGGCACGCTAGCCCAATCCCTAACGACTTTTTTGTTTTGTTTAATCCCCACTAGCCATTATCTAAATATTTTGATATTGTTGTCCTGTCACACCTAAGATGTCCATGTTGGATTTTTTTCTGTTTGTTATCGAAAACTGGATAATCTTATCCAGGTTTCTCTTTTGCGCGGAGGCTTTGTAACGTTTGAAAAAACTCCAACATTAATTTAATATCCCAATTCCCAAAAAGAATGTCTATTTTTTTAATTTATTTTGTGAAGTTCAATATCATTATAAGATCCCAAGCCGACCCTGTATACAGCCATGAAGTATTGCAGCAACATTTCAATGTGTTACAAGATTCCTGTTTATTTGAGACGCAGAAACAGAATTTGTAAGAAGTGTTGACAAAAGTACAGTTCTAATGCGTAGATGAACTTTCTAGAACAAATCTTGAACTGAAAGTTGAGTTCTTGTCAACTAAGCATCCCTAAGGATCAAAATCGCTCGGTACTTCCGTCGTATTTTTCCCAGGTAGTAGCTTCAGAGCGAAGCGCAAATTAGTCCAGCTTTACGTCCAAAGGTGATAGCATCTCCTCGGCTGGTACTCGCTCGAATTAGGGCGTAGTCCCTTTGTTCCCCGCCGGTAAAATGTAGAATGGTCGCTGTGAAGATCTGAATGTGTGGTGAGTGCTCTGAGAGGATTTTTTTCCACATATAGTGTTGGATTTAATGGAAAATCGAAGCCTCTTGAGAGTCAAACACGCAGTTCTACAACCCGGCATTGTTGTCTTTTGTTTCCTGTGTTATGTATGATGGTCAAGCCCTGATTTCATCGAAGAAATGTTCCTGTTCCGTGATGTTTTGTTTCCAGTTCCCAGAAATGAAGTCTCCAAGTCCCCATTGCCCTGAAATTGAAGAAAGAAACCATGTCTTCCCCCTGCCCCCTGTTTGATGATGAATCCCTCCCCTGTAGTTTGTGACTGTGACGAAGTTTTTTTTGTTTTTAAGGTATGATACGTTTTTTTAATTTTACTAAATTTCAAGTGGATAAATTGCTGGTAAATAATTGTATAAAGAAATTTGCTTTCATAATGGTAAAAAAAGGCAGAGACTTATGACATTTGACAGCTACGTCAAATCTTGTGTTGAAATAAATAGGTCAAATTTTATTTGACATATACTGCCCAACAAGTTCAATTGTAATTGTTTTGTTTGTAATCATTGTAATCATTGTTTTTTGTAGTAAAATTTTGAATAAACCTGGTAAGAGTTTAAAGTTTTGAATAAACGTTTTGTAAGTGTATCTACCATTTTATTTCTGTAACCTTGTTTTGGAAAAAATTTAACTAAATTCTAATGCAACTGTGTGTAAGTTTTAGTACAGAAGAAAGAATATGGCATAGAAGCCAGTAAAAGAAAAGATGTTGCCCAGTCTAACCCCAAAGAGGAATCAATGATGAATGTCCCCCCATTTGGTACCCCGTAAGTGAGAGAAAATGTCTTAGTAAGTACCCAAATACAAACCAGAGGATTTGTTTCAAACGGCGTCCCTTTTTGTTAAATAGTAGAAAGATCCTCTAGTCAGAGTAAGTACCCTTATGTATTTAGTTATGGTAGTGTAGTCATCTTAACACCCCTTCACCCTCCCTAACGAATCTACGACCTAGCTCCCGCACAACAAATGAGCTGCCGTCCCGCAACGAGGCTTTATGTGTCTGCTTCTTCTTCTTTAGCCCCATTCTTACCCCCCAGTATCTCTATAGATAGTCTTTCCTTGTTCCCATATGAGCAGACATGTAAAACGCTTCAACTTCCAAAAGCTGTTTACGAAAATCTGCTACAGTGAAAACTAACCGAGATTTAAAATTCTAAAAGCTACGTTATTTCATAATTAATTTCATCCCGAGCGCACTATTAGCAGGGTACGTGCCTTGGTACATGCCTCGGTATCTGCCGGACTCTGCCATTCAAATACGGGTGAAATTGTGGTGAAATGTATAATTGGTTGCCTATCGGCTAATATTCCACAGCGCTTCTTACAAGTAAATCGTAAATCTAGGGACGGCTCGCCGTCCCTGTCGAAGCAGATCTTATAAAAAAGAATTTACACAATCGCAATCGGATGCATGGCTGGGATTATTAATTTGAAAAGTTTCTTACGCGTAGGGATCACTTTTAACGTATCGGATTGATCGAATTATTTTAAAAACAATGAATAAAATTTAGTCTGTATTATCTCACAGATCTTTTTTTATTTTACAGAAACAAATATCATCAACTCAGATTAAATTAAATATTTAGAAAATCTGCAATGTGTCCATAAATGTGTGGGTCGGCACTGCCGACCCTCCCGACCCTGACCGGCCGCCACTGTCCAGAGCAGTTGAGACGATAGGCTGCCATCATGGCTTCGTGCTCTACACTGCGATGTAGCGGAGGTAAATCCAGCAGAACCTCAAGAGCTGCTGTGGGAGTGGTTCTCATGGCTCCTGAGATGTCAACGCATGCTAACCGCTGTAGGTGAGCCAACTGGACCTTGACTAAAGATAGTCTAGCACGGGGCCACCACACGATTTCCGCATACGTCAGTATAGGCTTTAGCATGGATTGGTATATCCAACGTAGAATTTTAGAAAATTCGAAATTTGAAATTCAATATATCACTCAACTATTTCACGGAATGTAGATTTTTCCACATAAAATGAAACTTCTGGATATCCTCAGTCTGATCGATTAAAAGTCTGGCTCCAGTATTTGTTTGTACACATTTTAACCACCAACGATAAATGCGTCGCAGATACATTGGATTTTCCTTATGATGTTTGCTTTTCTTACGATTTTTAGTGTCCTGGAATTCATACATCGATTTTTAGTGTCATGTATATCGATCCGGGTTTGTGAACCAGGTATATCGGAACGTATTTATACTAATAGGCTAAAGAAAGGTATACGTACTTTACTATAAATACAAGGCTTGTTTAATTGAATGAAACACGTATTTGCTCTAGAAAAACTTTATTGGCAAATATATCTACAATATTCTGGTGAATGTTGCTCAAAAAATTATTTTACGGCATTTAGTAATTCTTAATATATAACACTATAATAAAAAGCATCACAACATATCGATGCGAAGTTTGGCCCCTAAAACACAGAACAGAGAAAATGCTTAGAGCAACAGAAACCGCCGCTTTACTTGCTTTTAAGCTTTGTTGTCGTACTTCCTCTTCAACATCTCCGTAACTGGTTATATCTATTCCCAGATATCTAAACCTTGCTTCCTGCTTTATTATTTTCCCATCAATTTCGATTTTACATGGTAGTGTGTATTTAGATGTTGTCATACATTTGGTTTTTTCTGCTGATATTATCATATTGTATTGTATTTCTTAGCTGTTAGTTGTATTGAATATGTGTCAACTTATCTAAGATTATTAATCAGTTTGATTTTACTCCAAAGTTTTCACTCAAAAGTCTTTACCTTTCAAAGCCTGTTTGAAAATTATATCCGAATAGATATTAAATAACAACGGAGATAGAATACATCCCTGTCTGACACCTCTTTGAATGTAACTTTCATGTTACCACAATAATATGCAAAATAAAGTAATACAAAAATTTTAACAAAATTTCCTTGAGTATATCGTTCCCAAGGTTTGTTCTATTGTTTCTCAAAACTTACTTCCAAACATTAAAACCAAATCAATACAGACCTAAAGTAAACACATAACATAAAAAACTGTCATATTTTCGTTAGATTAAAGTAGTTAATTGACACAAATAATGATTGCGACCTTGCAGAATGTTTTCTAAATAAAATTAAATGACCAATTGTATAAGTATTTAAACAGTGAGTCAACTACTTTTGTGAGCAATTTGTTGATGAACATGCTTACTCTAAAATATATACTTACTATGTTAATTTACTATTTATTTGTTATTAATCGATACACATTATTACGATAACATTTATGTTTATTAAAGTTGCCCGTTGCACATTCCAACGTGAATGATGGTTGAGAATTCAAATGCAAAGCCTGAAATTCTTTTAGATTTCACCTAATATTAGTCCACTATTTTTTTCTCCTTCTAATAACTTATTTCTTCTTCTTTTTCCCTCTTTGCATTAAGAAATTGGGTAATAGATAACAGCAAAACTCTCAGTATCTAATAGTTGTAAAAATTCTGTAGATATTCCATAGACATAAATGGATGGGTGACAAAACGGAAACAGGAGTGGAACGAACAGTGCCGGATTTAGGATACTTGCGGCCCTAGGCCAAATTACCGCGAGCGGCCCCCGAGAACTTCACGATTATGTAATTAAAGCATAAAGCACATTTCATATTAATACATAACCTTTATTTTAATTTTACTTTTTAAAACTGGTTCAACATACAAGGCATAACATAAATGAATAAGAATTCCACTAATGTTCTATTTGAATACGGTACATAAATAGGTTGAAATGTATTTACTAATTAATTAATCTTGCTTTGCAAATTTGGCTAACTAAAACCCCAAAACAGATCTAACAACAATTTCTATATTTATAGAAAGGACATCGCACACATCTTATAGAAAATATGTCACTCAAATTCAATAAAATTTATACGAATAGATTCGTTTTAAATTAACGGTCAAATCTTATCATTGCGCCAACTCTTAATTATGATTAATTACGGCGCAAATTGCAATTAAAGTTTATCGAAATCACATTTTTGGAGTCAGTAAAACTGTCAGTTACAATCACTATTGCTCTGGGTGCTATTCAAAAGAGCTTAAACCCCGCTGGGCCTAAGCGGATTAGTGAAACTAATCCGCTGATTTATGGAGTACCGACAATTTGGGTATTATAAAATATTTTTTCTCTCTCTAACTTATGTACGTATCCATTTGATTTCAGATTTATTTATATCAATTTCTGCTCTTATTATTGAAAATATGGAGTTGGCGCAATGATAAGATTTGACCGTTAATTTAAAACGAATATATTCGTATAAATTTTATTGAATTTGAGTGACATTATATTTTCCATAAGATGTGTGCGATGTCCTTTCTAAAAAGAAAATGTATGGAACGATTTATATATTTATAGAAGCCTGTGAGATGTGGGTTTTTCGAAGGATGCTGAAGATCTCTTGGACAGAGCATGTGACCAACAACGAGGTCGAGGTGCTGAGAAGAATGGGGACTGAGAGAGAACTCCTAAATATTTTAGAAAACAGAAAAACGAGTTATCTAGGACATAATATTTACAGATGAGAAAGATATAACTTTTTACGACTCATAATGGAAGGGAAAGTGGAAGGAAGAAGAGGTCCAGTAAGAAAAAAATGCTCCCGGCAAGCTAGAGAGGAATTTGCTGTAGTTATAGCCAACCTTCAGTAATGGAGAAGGCATCTTAAGAAGATAGAAAATATTATATTAATTCAAAATGTTAGCACACAGCAGTTATTTGCAAAATTATTAATATTGCTAAAATTATTATATTTTAAATTAGTATTTCAGTTAATTGTTAGAATTAAATATCATTTGTTTCATTCGGAGGGAAAAGTACAGATGACAATACAAGCTCAAAAAAAGCCGAGTTGAACAGACATTATAAGTAAGATAACAAGCAAAATAATGTGAACTGTACTAGTAATAGGCTACGGTATTGAAAAATAAAAGTATTAAGAATACAACAAATAAACTTCTAGATCTAGATCGTTCAATTTTCACATTATTCTCTTATACTGAAAAAGGTCAATGTCATGTTCTTAATTTGGATAAAGTGAAAAATTTGGATACTCCATACTCATAATAAATCACTCACTTATCCTAGCTCTTTTGGCTGCAAAGTTTTTAATCAAATCGTTAAAGTCTAAGGCTTGAAAAAGCTCAGCATTTGAAACAAAACTAGCCAAACTAGACAATCTAGAATCGAGTTCCGCAAGTTCATTTTGATTATTTTCAACATGCTGAATGATCTTCCTCTAGATGCATTAGATGTCATCATGCATAGTAGAATGAGCAAAACCGTGTCCATATTCGGAAATAATGTTGTTAACTGTTCTTTATGAATGAGTTTCAGATACATACTCCAAAAGTGTATTCTTCGGAGGCTTGGTAATCTTGTTATCATGGGTATCTTGTTATCTCTTTCTTCATCAAATATACCTTCAACAAAGCCTTTGAACTGTACGCACTCTTCTCCAAAGTCACCATCTATGTCGATTCGATACTTTTTAGCCGAAATAGAAACTTTTCCCCTGATTTCTTCATTGGAAATTGACGATAAGTTGTTTAAAAATCCAAATTCTTCATTAAGACTGAAATAAACTTCTGACCTTTCATTCAATTCTGAATAAAGCCTGTCAATTACAACATTGAATGTATTAATCTTTAAGTCTTCTTTGTCATTAAAGTGGGGTTGAGTGGGTTCATCTTCTTTGTCTTCGCCAGGGAGAGCTTTTCTTTTCGGTCGTATTTTTATTTCAAGAATATACGTTTCATTTTTAGACAACTCTTTTCCTCTTTTTTCATAGGAATCAAAGTTGTCTCTCAGACTAAATGCGTCCTCCTAAAAAAGTTTTTTACAAAACGCTGCGGCCTCCTTTTGCTTGCGGCCCTAGGCCGCGGCCTAGTGGTAAATCCGGCACTGGGAACGAACACATTAGTACAATGGCAGAGGATACGAGTAGCACGAGATAAGTCACCAAATGGACGAAGAAGTATTGGCAGACCAAGAAAAATGTGGTGCGATAACTTAAACAATTTAGGAGGCTAATATTGAAGAAGAAACAGGCTTTAAAGCCTACATACAAGAAGAAAGAAGAAGAAGAAGAAGAAGAAGAAGAAGAAGAAGAAGAAGAAGAAGAAGAAGAAGAAGAAGAAGAAGAAGAAGAAGAAGAAGAAGAAGAAGAAGAAGAAGAAGAAGAAGAAGAAGAAGAAGAAGAAGAAGAAGAAGAAGAAGAAGAAGAAGAAGAAGAAGAAGAAGAAGAAGAAGAAGACTCCTTTTAGCTCGATACAGTTGACCCAATGATTATCCATCTTCTATAACCCGTCTGAAAAACACCTTTTCTCGAGGTCTCCAAAGTAGGCTTCCGTGGCGGTGATGAACTCTTTATTCGACTTAAATTTCTGCTCGCCGAGTGCTTTTTTGAGATTTAAAAAAAAGAAGTCGTACAGGTCCAAGTCTGGAGAATGCGTTGTCTTTCCTTTGAAATCTTGGAAAACCTCTTTTGCCATTTCAATTTCATACTTAAGATCTTTTATATTTGAACATACTGTACTGCTCTGCAAAACTGCATGCAGCGTCAGTTGTAAGGAATTCAGTGCTTAATGGATTTAAAACTTCAAAAGCCATAAAAACAGCTGGATTGGTTGTGAACCTGCGTTAAAACTCGCCTATAATAAATATGGTCTAGCACTTCAAATAACATTTGTTTGAACAGAATTTCATCATTATGCATAGATCTTTGTCCTGTGGAAGTCACGATGACTGAATCATCAAATTTTATTGGTATTTGCCTCTTACGCTTCATTTGGTTATCAGAGTCTCTTAGAGTTTTTATTTCCGCTTTTTCAGCTACACAACAAGCTTGTTTCCAGCATTCATCAAAGAAAGTATCAGATCTTTTAGTTTGTAGTAACCTTTTCAAACCATCGATTACTTTAACTTCAGAGCTCACTAGTAGGTCTTCCTTCTGTAAAGCTACAGACGTTTTGTTTGTATATTCCAAAATTTCCCCTAAAAATTGCAGAACAAATACAATTTCAAACTGTTTTTTTATTATTATAGGTTATTCACTACATGCAATCAATAAATAAAAAAATTATAAGCATGTTAGTTGTTTGTTCAAAGGGGTGTAAGTATAAATTTGGATTTGTTATCCAGTGATAACAAAGAATCCACTAGCTTCTTAAATTATTGAACTGTGCCCTGAAAGGGTAAGTAGTTCACTGCACTGCACTGCACGACACTTCACTTCACTGCTGCTTAGAACCTATGTGGTAGCTCCAGTGGTTTGTGCCTCCTCAGTCTCCGAGTCTGCTCACTATTATCCAGCAGGTTTAGTGCAAGATTATTAGGGTGGTTTTCTAATTTTACCAAATAGCGGCTGCTGTATTCACTCACTGTCTCCTTTACTGTGGCTACTTGAAGATCGTCTCTGATTTCTCTGTTAGGTATAAACCAAGGTGCATTTGTTATGGTCCGTAGTACCTTCGACTGGAAGCGTTCCAATATTTCTATGTTTGAGTTTGCAGCCGTACCCCATAGTTGTACACCATATGTCCATATTGGTTTTAAGGCTACTTTATACACCAATAATTTGTTTTTTAAACTAAGTTTTGACTGTCTTCCCAATAGCCAGTAGTATTTGCTGCGTTTAAAGCAAAGTTGTTTTCGTTTGTTAAAAATGTGCTTTCTCCAGGTCAGTCCTTTATCCAAGTGCATCCCTAAATACTTAACGCTGTCAGATTGAGGCAGATCTTGTCCATTTAGTGTAACAGGTGGCACTGTACCTCTGCATTTGGTAAATGTAACCTGCACTGATTTTACTTCATTGACTTCGATTCTCCAGTTTCTTGTCCAGTCCTGAATTTTCACTAGATGTTGTTGGAGAATTCTTGCGGCTATGACTGGGTCTTTGTCTTTGACCATTATCGCTTTATCATCTGCAAAGGAAGCTGTGATTGTTTGGTTGCTTACTGGAAGATCAACTGTGTACATAAGATAGAGAAGTGGACCAAGAACACTGCCCTGTGGTACCCCCGCTTTTATCAATGTGATTTCTGATGTTAACTGTCCGTACCTTACAGTAAAATATTTTTCTTTTAGGTAGGATTCCATAATAATGTACAGTGTGTGGGGGAGTGATTTTTTTAATTTAAATAGTAGTCCATCATGCCAAACCTTATCAAAGGCTTGACTCACATCTAAGAAAGCAGTCGTGCAGTAACTTTTTTGCTCAAATGCTTCATTTATTTCGTCCACTACTCTGTGGATCTGTTCAATTGTGCTATGATCCTTTCTGAATCCGAATTGGTGTTCAGGAATCAGGTGGTTTTCTTCTATTAAGGGAGTCAGTCGGGTTATGAGTAGCTTTTCTAGAAGTTTACCAAGGACTGGCAGCAGGCTGATTGGTCTGTATGATGTTACTTCATTTATTGGTTTTCCAGGTTTTGGAATAAGTATAAGCTCGGCAACTTTCCATTGGGCAGGGAAGTGTCCTAATCGTAGCACCGCGTTGAATATTGTTGTTACTAGCACAATCCCTTTTCTTGGGAGTTCTTTAATAAGACGGCCTTTGATCAGATCAAACCCTGGAGCCTTATCTGGATTTAAGTTTCTTCTGATTGTCTCATGTACCTCTTTGACTTTGAAGAGTTTTGGAATTTGGGACATTTGATATGGAGCTTCAAGAGTTTCTTTGATTTTAGCTTCTATTTCAGGCGTATTTTGCGATGGAAGAGGTTGAAAGACTTCCTCCAGATATTCTCGGAAGGTATTTGCTTTTTCCTCGTCAGTGCGTGCCCATGTTCGGTCTCTTTTACGAATCGGAGGAATTTGCTCATTTTGTCTTTTTAAGTTCTTAACCGCTTTCCATAACGAATAGTCTGTATCTTCTGTACTCGTCAGATTTTCTAAGTATTCGTTAAATGATGCATTCTTTATATTGTTAATAAGCTCTTTCAATTCTCTAGAAGCTTTGTTATAATTTATCCTGTTTGTCGGGTGTCTAATACGCTGCCAAATCCTTCGGAGTTTTCTTTTTTCAGCTATTTTCTTTTTTATTATTACTGGGCAGTGTTGATTTTTTTTGTGATTTGATATTTCTGGTGTTGCATTTTTCGCAGCAGTGTGGATGATGTTTGTTAATTGATTTACTGCAGTTTCAATTTCTGTTTTTGTTTTTAATGATATTTTTAAGTCAATTTCTGCATTAATTTGGTTTCTATATTGTTCCCAATTTGTATTCTTGTTGAAAAGCATTACAGGAAGTTCTTTTTCTATAATTGTGGCACTAACTTGTGCTATTATTGGTGTGTGATCAGAATAAAGGTCTAGATTTGATTCTACATTTAGGTAACCAGCTCCTATGCCTTTAACTATGAAGAAATCAAGTAGGTCTGGTATTTTAGCTGGATCCTTAGGCCAGTACGTTGGACTGTATGTGGATAGCTAACTCAATTGCAGTTCTTGGATGATGTTATATAGTACTCTACCTCTACCTGGCGCTGTTAGTCTTGAGCTCCATGCTAAAACTGTTTGAGTTGCAGCAAGAATCCTTTAGCAGTATCAGCAGTATCAGCTTCAACTTCCATCAGAAGTTTCATCAAATTCTTTGAAGCCATAACGTTATTACGAAGAGATTATAGGGGTCGAATTAACGGTATATAATTTCGAGGAATCAGTAAGAAGACGAGATTATTTTTAATTGAAAGTACTAAACATTGTTGCCAGTGTTGTCAAATGTATTGTGAAATGAAAATTGAACACAACCGGAGAATAAACAAGATAACGTGCCTTTTTAACGAAGATTATAGTACAAAAGTCCTGCAAAAACTGGGGGGGGGGGGCGCTGCCTCCTCTGCCCTGGACTAGAACCGCCACTGTTTAAGGGGTCAGAGAGATACCTTCTCCACGAGATGTTTTGATATCCTGCGGGATCTCATGTCCCCTAGAGCTGCGATTTACTTTGTTGTGTGTGTTTGTTTATTCGTTTCGCTTGGTAGATGGCACTTTGAAATTTTGAAACTAGAATAAGTATCCTCTTGCCTCTTTTAGATGTTAATTCTTAAAAGATCATATGCTCGTCTTAAATAATACGTTATATACCTACCTAATTTTACTATTCGGTAGGAAGGTACACCACTCCTTAATATTCCATATTATAGATACATCTGAACCTATGTAATTTGTTGATGTTATGATGGCTTGCTGTTGTAATTATTTTGTCTAGTCTAGAACAAACTTTTTGTGATATGCTCTGAATACTCCCTATTCGATATTTTTCTATGTAAACATTCAAAATATTTACATAAACATGTATTGAAGGCCTTGACACTCAAACACCCGACCGAAAAACATAATTGGCAACCATCAACATCAACTGTAAATTCCAACACCGGTTCCTTTGTTGTTTCTGCATGCATAATCAGCCACAGTGGGCTTCAGTTGCACTTCACGAGGTGAACGGACTCATTTTCTATTCATACAGCCATATACAGGTATGTCGTTCTTGCGCGAGATTGCCCATGCACGGTTGTTATGTTAACCCAGCTGATTGCTAAAATGATAAAGTATCTACACTACAGGATTGTTAAGAGTCACCGGCGAATAATACGAGGCTTGTTCAATTGAAATCCATCTTTGTTAGCCTTGTCAACCATTATATTTAGCAATTACGTTTGGAAATGTTACACTGATCAGTTCCTTTAGTATTGTAAACTAAAAATTGAGTTTGTTGTAACATTCCCTTAAAACTAAAACATAACCTTCTTTTCGTAGCACTACAACTCAGGGTTGGTCTTGGTTGACTGCACAACCAGCTTCCATCTCGAACGATCTTCCATGAGTCAGTGGGTAGCCCCATTGTTCTTAAATCTGGCCATATGTTATCTCTCCATCGCACTTTTGGACTTTATAAGGGATTTTTCCCTGTCGGGGCTTCCTTACTTCCTCCCAAATATGCTTGGTAAGGAGATAATTTTGGAGCCTATGGACATAACTAGTTCATCTTAGACGTTGAGATTTAATATCTTGGACTACTTTGCTACCCATATACATTTGTTTGACCTCGGCTTTTGTTTTCATTCGATATTGGTTAGTATTAGAGTAATGGTAGGGTTCAAAGATCCTTCTGAGGATTTTTGTCTCGAAACATATGAGTTATCTTTCCAATGGCTGTTATCAGCGTACACGTCTGACACCCATAGATGAGCACCGGTCTGTTCTAATCACTGTTGTATAGATCCTGATTGTTGATGTTCGTCTTAAACTCTTGGGTTTATTAGTGTTGTGGAGTTTATTAGTGTAAAAGTTTGTATGCAATGGGTTTCTCGCTTGTTGTCAGAGAACTAATGCGAATGGGTTTATCTCTGCTACATATCATGAAATACAGGCAAAACGGTACTGACTTTCTTTCTTCTTTCTCTTTTTGTGTAGGCATGCCAGTTTTTCAATGTGCCTCCAGTAAGTTGTCCCCCCATCATTTTCGTGATCTTCTCAATGATTCTTTTCCTATTGGGGAACCGTCTCTCGCCGTGTTTACTACTATATTTACTTTTTGAAGATATTCTTCTTTAGCGGCGAATCGATTGAGGGTAAAATTATACATGAGCCGCGCGCCTGCGCACACTGACAGTACGTAGTTCTGACAGTATGTAGTTCATTGCTAATCTTTCAAGATAGGTATGGGTCATTCCACGAACATACGCCTGTTTTGGATTACTTCGACAACGAATATTTTACTGTGCAACATAAGAAGTACGAAAGTAAATGGCGCTAATAATTATTCCAATAAACAACAATGTAATTTGTAATTTACTTTCGTTCTTCTTATTTTGCACAGTAAAATATTCGTTGTCGAAGTAATCCAAAACAGGCGTATGTTCGTGGAATAGGGTATATATATGTATCTGTAACCGTGCAAATAAGTCATTAAAAGAATATATTAGTGGTTTTAGGAAATGTATTATTTATTATAATTCTTGTGTTTTTGGATTTGTGTTTCTCTGTAGTAAAATAATAAAATATGTAGGCATAACATTTTTACATTTTGCCGCCGTGTTGTGTAATTATATCTGAAACTTACATGTCGCTTCAAGTGGCTCGCTGGCTTAGTTGGCAGAGCGGTGGGACAGACAACGGAAGCACACGGAAGGTCGCGGGTTCTAATCTTAGACGATTCATACTTTTTTTTTATTTTTCGTTATTTTAATAAAAAATTTTTGAAAGTGGTAGATAAGAAAGTTAGTTTAATTTTTAAATAAAATACAAATAACCTGTTAAGTATATTAGACCAGTGCCCATCTGTAAAAAGATTAGTACATTTGGACGTTGAGAGGTGACTCAAATTTTTTTACAGAAATGGCTTGAAAATAAATCAAATAATAATATTTGAGTTATCCTCCCTCTCAAAAAGGTCCGGAACATTGTTTAAATAATCAAAATGTCAAGAAATTAAGGAAAAATTCGATTTTTTCTTGGTTTTTTGATTGTAACTTTAAAAGTATTCATTTCCGAGAAAAGTTGTACTGACATAAAAGTTGCGTAATTAAATTTCCTACAATATAAAATTGGTTAAAAATTTAAAAAATAGTCACCCTTGTTGCAAAATAGCAATAATTGTGAAAAAAACATGCAAAAACAAGTATTCGCATTTTACGTTTTTCAACCATTTTATGCTACACTTAGGACCTTCGTATTTCACTCTGAAAAACTTTATTATACAGTAAAACAATGCTGTAAATTTCATTAAGATCGGTTCAATAGATTTTGCAAAATAAATTTTGCAATCCAGCTTTCATAAAAAAAATTCATTTTTTCGAAATGTTACAGGACTGAAAATAAAGCAGATAGCAAGTTGAAAATTTTTTTGCATATAGAAGTATACTGTACCTTTCATTTGCAATTTTGCAAAATTAAAATCGATTAACACCACGGCGTCAGAAAATTTTTTAAATAAACATTAATTATTGGTGCTACGCGCAGGACAGCGGATAGTTTTCTCTGATTGGGCATTCCAATGACCTTTAATAATGATTGATACATTTTAATTTTTATTACATTTCGATATAAATAAATAAATTTGTTTATTGCAAAATAAAAACACATACTCTATCCTTTGAAATAACACTTTTATTAGCAAAAACTTTCTTTGTTCATATATTTTAACTTAAATAATAAAAGTTTATTATTTTTAAACATATGCAATTGTTTAAACAATATTTCACAAACAATAATAAAATTAGTTTGATTTTTGTGGAATTAAAATATTAAAATACAACAAAATATATAGTAAGAAAATAATATATTAGATAAAGATAGGAAGAAATTTTGGTGGAAATCAACTTGTGTGAATCGAACACCGCTGTCCTGCGCGTAGCACCAAAAATTATTGTTTATTTCAAAAATTTTCTGACGCCGTGGTAATAAATATATTTTAATTTTGAAAATTGCAAATGAAAGGTACAGTACACTTCTATAAGCAAAAAAAAATTCAACTTGCTATCTGCTTTATTTTCAGTCCTGTAACATTTTGAAAAAATGAATTTTTTTTGCGAAAGCTGGATTGCAAAATTTATTTTACAAAATCTATTGAACCGATCTTAATGAAATCTACAGTATTGTTTTACTGTATCATAAGGTTTTTCTGGGTGAAATATGAAGCTCCTAAGTGTAGCATAAATGGTTGAAAAACGTAAAATTCGAATACTTGTTTTTGTATGGTTTTTTCGCAATTATTGCTATTTTGCAACTAGGGTGACTATTTTTCAAATTTTTGACCAATTCTATATTGTAGGAAATTTAATTACGCAACTTTTATGTCAGTACAACTTTTCTCGGAAATGAATACTTTTAAAGTTATAATCAAAAAACGAAGAAAAAAATCGAATTTTTCCTTCAATTTTTGACATTTTGATTATTTAAACAATGTTCCGGACCTTTTTGAGAGGGAGGATAACTCAAATACTGCTATTTGATTTATTTTCAAGCAATTTCTGCAAAAACATTTGAGTCACCTCTCAACGTCCATCTCAAAACAGATGCGCCCTGGACTATATTTACTTCGTTTAAATTACCTATATAATAGAAGAATATCTTCTTACGTGCGTACTGTAGCGTGATTAGTGTAATTACTTCTAATTACAATAAAACTAGCGGTTCGTAATTTATATACGACTTTATTTATATAAGTTACAGACGAATTTATCTTATACACTAAACTTATTCACAAAATATGCCCGTATTTATACCCAGTTGTTATTCTGGAACAATCGACTCCCATCTCGAGCTATCGGCTTGTTCCGCCTACGTGACGTACCTTCCAGAATTCTCCGGCGAGGCCTAGCACATCCGATTACGTCATTCTCGAGGTGTTTACTGTTATACGGGGATCGGCCAAGATTTCTCTTCCGCTACACTGCTCCCCTCTTAAGATCTGAGCGTCTCGATCAGCAACTCTAAATGAAGGCCCAGGATGGCGGAATCTACACGACTCTCCAGCTCTGCATACACCCTTCAAGAAGAAATAACAGTCTACTGTCTGTGAAGGGTACGACATCTTCGGGTTCATACAACACACAGTGATTTGTACACCAGTTCCTCTGAAGACCACTTCAAGCATGCTTCTCACAATCTTCCAATCCAGATTTTCTACTGCATGGCCTATTTTTGGTAAAGCCAAATTTTTGATGTCATAATTACACACGATTTTCTTCAAATTAGTTAGAGCACGCCATATGTTCTCGTAGCTTGGCGTGTCCGTATAAGACTTTCTGGTCACCATATACAGCAAAGATCGAGGACCATCTTCCAATCGCAGTACTCTTCCAATTTTAGGCTGCTGATTTCTTAACTCGTCCAGGCGGCCGAACTTTCTATTGAATACGGACGATATTCCTTTAGTCATCTCGAGGTCTTGGGCAACACAGTGGGCCAGAGAGACGTTTTCTGGAACACCAAACAGATCTTGCTGAACTTCTGTGGTCACGCCGAATCTAGCACTCTTTCTCGCTGCGTAATTTGACATAAATTGATTAAAACTTGGCTGTGTGACATCTTTCATCTCCTGTTGGAGGACTCGTGCTTCTTCTGTTTCATTTGAGCCAGCATATGGTGCAAGACGATTTATGTGAATAACTTTTGGTTTACCGTTTGGCAACTTCTTAATTCTATATATTACGTCATTTATTTTCTTCTTAACTTCATATGGACCTTCCCATTGTCTTTGCAGTTTAGGACATAAGCCTCGACGACGTTGCGGATTATAAAGCCAGACAAGATCACCTACTTCGAAGCTTTCATTCTTGCATCGAGAATCATATTGATCTTTCATTCTGTCACTGGCTATCTGGATGTGTTGTCGGGCAAGTTCATGAATGTTGTTCATTCGTAATTTCAGGCGGTCAACGTAGTCTTCGCCTGCAACATGTTCCTCGGAAGGTCCGCAGCCAAACTCTAGGTCGCAGGGCAACCGAACTTCACGACCCAACATCAGGCAGGTTGGTGTTTGACCTGTAGTTTCATTCACGGCCGAGCGGTAGGCCATCAGGAATAAATGAATGTGTTGGTCCCAATCTCGCTGATGTTCAGATAAAACTTTGGACAAGTGTTTACCCATCGTTCGGTTCATCCTCTCGACTATTCCATCTGATTGAGGATGCAGGGGTGTTGTTCTGGTCTTATTGGCACCAATCAATTTACAAACGTTTTGGAAAAGAGCTGACTCAAAGTTTCGCCCTTGGTCGGAGCGGATCTCCAAGGGAACACCAAATCGGCTGAAGAATTCTTTAACAAGTACCTCTGCAACGGTAGCAGCTTCTTGATTCGGTAATGCATAGGCCTCGGTCCATTTCGTAAAATAGTCCATGGCTACCAGAATGTATTTATTTCCAGCATCGGTTTCTGGAAATGGACCTGCAATGTCGATTGCTACTCTTTCCATAGGACTTCCAACATTGTACTGTCTCATGGGTGCTCTCTTTTTACCAACTGGACCATTACCGGATGCACACAGTTCACATTTCTGGCACCATCTTCTTACATCATCTTTACAGTTCACCCAATAGAACCGTTCTCGAACCTTTTGCAGAGTCTTCGTAATACCAAAGTGTCCACCTGATGTACCGTCATGCAACTGACGCAATACTTCTGACACTTTACTTTTAGGTACAATCAACTGAAGCTTAGATTCTGTACCATCATCGTTCTCAAAGGTTCTGTACAAAAGATCATCTTTTAGTATCAGGCAATTCCATTGGCTCCAGTAGGCCTTGACTTCCGGACTACATGCACTAATGTTTTGCCAACTAGGTCTCTCACCTCGACGCATCCAATCCAATACTCTTTTTATACATGGATCATCTTCTTGGGCGTGTTGTAACTGTTGGGGCTGCCATTGTTCATTAACTACGGTAGTTCGTCTCACAGGGCAACGCTGTTCCTCTACTCTAAGCCGGTGATTACAACTTTCACCGCATGGCCGTATCGAGGAAGCATCTATATTTGAACGAACTCTTCCAGCCCTCTTCACGCGTCTCTTCGGCATCGTGTCACGAATCACCCTCCGTACCATTTCCACCAAACGTTCATCTTTTCTCTTATCGCCTTTTTCCATGGCTATTACTCCATTGTTTCGTGAAGCTTGGCTAGCTGCTTCGTGTTCCAAGGCAATAGCAAGTGCTTCATCTAAAACTTTCGGTCTTGCTAGTCGTAAAGCTTTCTGTATTTCACTATCTTTCAGCCCATTGACGAAGGTGTCTACCGCAATTTCTTCTAAAACGCTGTCTGGCACCTCTGGATAAGCCAACCGCACCACACGAGCCACATCTGCTTCAAATTCTTGCAGATTCTCACTTGCTCGTTGACTTCTACTTCGCAGTTGTGCTTTGTATACTTGTTGTAGATGGGCATCTCCATAGCGTTTTTCTAGACGAGTGAACAAGGTCTGGTAACAATTTTCTTGACCCTTAGGAATTGATCTTAATATATCTGCAGCATCACCTCGCAAAGCAGCAGTCAAGGAAACAGCCTTTTCCTGTTCGGTCCAATGATTGGCGGTCGCAATAGCTTCGAATTGTCTAAGGTATATGGACCAAGAGGACTTTCCATCAAATGGTGGTAATTTGATTCTCATATTATGCGACATTTCGTCTCTCGGTAGTTCATCTTTCACTACAGGATCTAAAGCTACTGCATTAACTGACGGTTGCACTTTTGTATCGGTTATCATGCTCTCTAGTTGTTTGATCTTCTCTTCTAGCATTTCTTTATTGTCGTCTACACTTTTCTGTATCTTATCGAATGTTCTGGAAACTTCTTCAAATTTCTCGTCGGTCTGTCTACAAACGTCTTTTATTACTTGAGAAACACTTTCAAATTTCTCATCGCTTTTTCTAGAAGTTTCATCGATCTTTTGAGAAACACTTTCAAATTTCTCGTTGTTCTGTCTAGAAGTTTCATCGATCTTTTGAGAAACACTTTCAAATTTCTCGTTGTTCTGTCTAGAAGTTTCATCGATCTTTTGAGAAACACTTTCAAATTTCTCGTTGCTTATCTTAGAAGTATCATCAATCGTTTCAGAAACAGTTTTTAATTTCGATAAGATTGCTTGTTCTGCTGACTGGAAGTGGAACGTCTCTGGATCATCTCCGTTCTTCGTTAGGACTTCCTCGAGTCGTGCTTGTAGGACTATCTTGAGCCCACTGCTGTCCAGATCCCGTTCCTCTAGCTGTTCACGGAGCTGTTTTACTGTAAGTTCTCGTAGCAACATCTTTGGTCGGCACACACATACTTTCCAAAATGTCTTTTAAAAGTCTTTCCGAATACCGAACAATCAAACGCACTTTAACTATTCCCGACGAATAAAGTCCAAAAGTCTTTTAAAGTCTCTCTGTAATTCACTTATTTATATCGCACTAAGTTTACCGAACACCGACACCAACTGTAGCGTGATTAGTGTAATTACTTCTAATTACAATAAAACTAGCGGTTCGTAATTTATATACGACTTTATTTATATAAGTTACAGACGAATTTATCTTATACACTAAACTTATTCACAAAATATGCCCGTATTTATACCCAGTTGTTATTCTGGAACAATCGACTCCCATCTCGAGCTATCGGCTTGTTCCGCCTACGTGACGTACCTTCCAGAATTCTCCGGCGAGGCCTAGCACATCCGATTACGTCATTCTCGAGGTGTTTACTGTTATACGGGGATCGGCCAAGATTTCTCTTCCGCTACAGTACAAAGTACACACACATTCTTTTTTCGTCAATAGTTACTACTGGCTACAAATTCTAGTATCAGTATTTTGAACCATCTAGTAGGCTGAACAGACTTCATAACTAGAGGCTTGTAAAACTGGTATGGGAGGAGATTCCTACAGGCAAAAGACCACTCGGACGTCCCAGAATGCGATGGAGAGATAACATCCAAGCAGATCTCCAAAAAATGAACATTCCATTTGAACCTAGGTTGATGGAAGACCGAACAAATTGGAAGAAAGTTGTACAGTCAGCCAGGACCCACCCAGGGTTGTAGCGCTACGTGATGATGATGAGTAGGCTGTCATAGATGCAATGGAAATACACAAATTCACCATCACCGAAGAAGTTTAAAGTTCAATCTTCTGCAGGCAAGGCCATGTTAACATTTTTGTTCAAGCATGAAGGACCCTTGCTCATATAGTTTACAGAAACTAGAGTGAAATTAAGATAGAAAACTATACTTTTGAAAGAGTTCATCAATTTAAATATTTGGGAGTAGTAAAATTGTGAATAAAAAAATAAGAGAAGTGAAAAAGTACCGGAGCAAATACTAGCAGGCAACAAAACATACTGGAGATATTAAAGGCAAATGGAGGATGGAGGACAAGAACTTATCTAGAAATATGGAAACTGAAAATATACAGAGTTGCAATCAGACCAGTAGGTAGTTACATACGCAGCCGAGACAATGTGCCTCACAGATAAAGGTAAAGAGAAATTAAGAATATTACCAGAATATCACCAGATCGAAGCCAAAAAGACCAAGAGAAAGACCTAGAGAGAGATGGAAACATCAAAAGTGAGAAGCTGGAGGAAACTATGGATGTCGAGTCACATATGGCAGTGTCCGTGTTTAAAAGATATTTCTGCTTTATACATACGGCGAGCCATATGGCTTGGTTTTCGTTGTTTTAAGGTGAAGAGATGGTTGGGCTTACTAGCCCACTTCAGATTGAAACCCTTGATAAGAATATATTGCCGTTTTAAGAAATGTGTAGATATTGTAATATGTTTTTAAAGTCAGTCGAGTTTGTAACATTCTTCGGATAACATCCAAATAAAAACTTTGTTTTAAGCTACACTTGCGTATTTTTAATAGGGGTAATTTTCTGTAATCGAAAGTTATTTTCTATAATTTAATTTCGAACCTATAGGGATCTTTGCGTGAAGTAACTCGTGGACATCCCAACGTAACATTTGGCGACCGTGACAGGACTTATATACGGGTGTGCTTAAAAGTTAGTTGTTTCCGCTTATTTTAGTGTAAACTTTTTTCCGGCGAATAAATTCGTTTGTCGTGAGGCTCGGCCGAAGTTATTACCTTTTTAAGCGAGAAAATATGGCATTGGAATTAGAAACAAAACGCCGAACAGTGCTTCGTAATGCTTTTACGACAGCTGCTAATGTTTTGGACAATTTGTTATCTGAAACGGTGGACACTCGACCCTGGCAACAAATTAGTGTACAGTGGGAACTTTTACAAGTTAAGTACAATGAGCTTTGTGTCGTGGAAAGTGCGGTATTTGAAGCTATGGTCGAAAAGGCTTCCGAAGCAGAATTAATCAGTGAGATGGAGGCAAAGGATAGATACAGCACACGCTACTATGAACTGAAGTACAAATGTGAAGACAGACCCAGTTTAGTAAGTTCAGAGTCATCAATAAAAGGTAAGCGCAGTTTTAAATTACCTCCAATCGAATTCAAGAAATATTCTGGGGACTTGATAGATTGGCTTCCATTTTGGTCGCAGATCAAAGTAGTGCATGATGATCCATCGATTGATTTAAACGACAAAATAGCTTATTTGAGACAAGCCACTGTAGACGGTAGTAAGGCCAGACGTTTAGTGGAGAGTTTTCCTGCAGTAGCCGATAATTACTCAAAAATTATAAAGAGTTTGAAGTCTAGATTTGGCAGAGAGGATCTCCAGATTGAAGTATGTATTAGGGAGCTCTTAAAGTTAATTTTGAGTCGAGTTTGTAACATTCTTCGGATAACATCCAAATAAAACTTTGTTTTAAGCTACACTTGCATATTTTTAATAGGGGTAATTTTCTGTAATCGAAAGTTATTTTCTATAATTTAATTTCGAACCTATAGGGATCTTTGCGTGAAGTAGCTCGTGGACATCCCAACGTAACAATGCACATGCACACATCGAAATGAGTGGAAGAAAATTGTAACTAAAACCAAGTCATACAACAAACTTTGACAACACCCAAGAAGAATGCGGAGTGATTCATAAGTGAATCAGAGAGCTCTTAAGCACGACAAACATTTCACCCAGAATGAAAAGCTTTGCTGATGATGATGTATCTTGTATATATCTAACATACTGTTATTTACTAACTGTCATGGAAATTAACCAAAATTTCAGTTGAAAGTACGAGAAATACGTAAATAGTTCTTAAAATACAAAATTGTGTTTTTTTGCCAGTATTTGCTCATTACTATAATACCACGTCTACATGTGTTTGTGTTGATTGAAAAGAATAATTTTTATGACATGTACCTATATAACTGCGATCAGTGGCGACGCGTGACTTTTTTTAAAGTGTTACCAAAACCAGATGTAAAAAAATCTTATTTAAAAAAAATATTTTGAACCTCCCAAATATAAGTTTTTGTTTTCAATCCTGTGGGATAAAATTAAACAAATCACTATTCCCAAATTATATGTATGTAATTATATACAGAGTGGCCCAAAAGTCTGGAAACGGCCAATTATCTCGTAAATTGCTAGACATAATTGTAAAAAATTTGAGGTCCACCTATTTTGGGATACGGAGATTCCATATTTGATATTTGCAATGTTGCCAGATTTGCCGTTTTTCTTATATTATTAGTAACTTTGGTTTTTCAAATTCATCACCCTGTATGTTCAGTCATTATTGGAATCTCCTATTCAATACGAGTTCAAACATATGTAACAGTTATGATTTTATGTAGTCTGGAAGGTCTTAAATACATAAAACAGAAGTCTGGCAACGCCTATTGTCTCAATAAATTTTTTAGTACTAACTATTTTCAACTACATTAAAACGTAACAATTGATAGATTACAACATTTTTTAACATAATGGTTACTTTATCAAGTGTTCAAAATGTGCTCCACTTGTGAGTTGACAGTACCCTAATCGATGGTAAAATGCGTCTACCACATTTCTCCACGATTGTCTAGAAATTATTCGAGATTCATCGATAATTCGTTGCCTTAGCTCGGCAAGACTTGCTGGTTTAGTTTTGTAAACTGAATTTTTCAAGTATCCCCAATAAAAATAATCTTTAGGATTGAAATCAGGTGAACGTGGAGGCCATTCAATTCTACCTCGTCTCCCAATCTATCGTCCGGGAAATATCTCATCTAAATAACGCCGAACATTTACACCAAAATGAGCTGGAGCTCCATTTTGCTGAAACCATATCTGATTAAAATTGGCCCCAAACAAGTTTCTTAGTGTAGGTACAATTTCATTTCTAAGTAACATTTCATAACTATCTGACGTTAAATTTCCTTCGATAAAGAATGGCCCAATTAAATGAGTACCTACTATACCTGACCATACATTTAATTTTTGTAGTCTTTGAGTATGGTTTTCACGCATCCAGTGTGGATTTACGTCGTTCCAGTACCTTAGATTGTGTCGATTTACACTTCCACGCAGTGTAAAGGTTGCTTCATCGGAAAAACATATTCTGTTAACGAAATTTTCATCATTTTCAATTTTATCCATCATTACCTCAGTAAACTGTAATCTACGATCGAAGTCATCTTCACTTAATTATTGCAATAAGTTAATTTTGTATGGTTTAAATTTATTCTTACGTAATATGTACACGTAAGACTGAAGAACGACCTACATCATGTACTTGTGCAACTCTGCGACCTACATCATGCAAACTTTGCATTATGTCTAAAGTTTTGTTGTTATTCATAACTCTTTTCGGTATACCTGATCGGTATCTATCTTTTACTTCTCCAGATTCCTCAAATCGCTTTACAGTTTTTTGTACCGTCGCGTCGCCTTATGAATAGGAGAACGGTTTGGGAAAGTATCATTGAACAAGTTGGCTACTTCACAATATAGTTATTTTCCTAACAAGTGCAGAAAGTCATTCTTTTCCGCACGCGACTGCAGTTTGCCGAACGACGCGAAACGGGAGTTGGGCAAGCAGTCGAGTGCGGAAAAGAGACTTTCTGCAAGAGTTAGGAACAATATTTTTTCTAAGAGTCTTTAAAAAATTACCAAATCTTAATCAAATGATTTAATTAATATGAAAATACATACACAAATTAATTCTTTGACAAAGTTGTCAAAACCAAACTTTCAACATAATTAGTTAGCATGACGACGATCTTGGTTTCCATGACGATGATTCAAAACGACTGTTATTGTCTACCGATTTGACTTTCGAATATTATGTCAAAATAATTTTATTTCATCGAATTGTCGCGTTAATTTCATTAAAACAGGAACACAATAAGATATATTTGAAATAAATTAGTAAATAATATCTAATTATTAGTTTATTGCATGTATTATAATTACTTTAAGGACATATTAACATATCTAAATTAACACGCGTGCGGAAAAGTAAAGCCGCGTGCGGAAAAGTAACACGCGTGTGGAAAAGTGAAACTTTCTAAACTAAAATGCGTGCGCGAAAGTAGACATTTTTGCACGCTCGTAGGAAAAGATCTTTTTCTGTCACCATACCCTCTTTTCATTAGAATAGTAATTCGTTCTTTTTCGTTAAGAGCCAGTTTAGAGAAGCAGTTTATCTTGCAGGACTTTTCAAAACCTAACTACTGTCAGTTTTAGTCAATAATGTAAATGGTGAACAAATGTCAAAATCACAGCATTCTACATTTAAATATTTAAATTTATTAAAATCTATATATTTTGCACTGTTTTATGTATTTAAGACCTTCCAGACTACATAAAATCATAAGTGTTACATATGGTTGAATTCGTATTGAATAGGAGGTTCCAATAATGACTGAATATACAGGGTGATGAATTTGAAAAACCAAAATTACTAATAATATAAGGAAAACGGCAAATCTGGCAACATTGCAAATATCAAATATGGAATCTCCGTATCCGAAAATATGTGTACCTCAAATTTTGTACAATTATGACTAGCAATTTACGAGATAATTGGCCGTTTCCAGACTTTTGGGCCACTCTGTATATGTAACAGGTATAACAATAAATAATAAACAAACTAAACAATATATTCTACCATAAAATTAACAAAAAAAATGAACAAGTAGGAAAAAGAACAGATTTTGAAAACTATTGTTTATATTTTAATTATTCCATTTTCAATATCATTTTTTTCTTTAAATAAAAAAAATATACAAGTAGAATGACTTTTCAAGTAGTTGGTCAATTACGCAACACGTAGCAACACTCTTCCATGTTTAAATGCACGCACACTGTAATCTGTAATAGGTACTAAACCAACGTTACCAATCTTCAAAATGGTTACAATACTGATATGGACAGCGTGCCCGCGCGCCATCTCTAGACCCGTCGCTCCTTCAAAATTTTCAGAGCTAGTCCCGAGCGATAGCGAGGTTTCTCCTGCGTACCGTTACCAGTGCCAGTATTGGTAACAGCATAATATGATAACGTGCCATGGATTCACATATCTCGCCAATATTTTCGTGCGTCTAGTTGGCTATTTACTGAATTAGGTACTATTAACAAGTATTTCTGTTAATAAAAAAATTAAAGGCTCTCGTGGGAGTGCCGACAGAAGTGAAAACTTCTTATGGTATATAAATTACCAATGCTTTTTTCCCATCCAAAAGGAAGTGCTATACCTATATCATACATATACGCGATGCGTATGCCCTATGCTATTTATGTATACATACACATAATTTATATACGTACAAAATTTGTTTCAGCGAAGTGATGACGGTCGCAAATTCAATAATTTTTCTCCATCCAAGAAGTGCCCAACGTCCCTAAAGAAATTTTCAATTCAAAAATGTATTTCGTCGAAGCGATGATGGTCGCTAATTTAATATTTTTCCCCGTCCAAAAAGTGCACAACGTCCCTCAAGAAGTTTTCACTTCAAATATTTATTTCGTCGAAGCGATGATGGTCGCGATGACGGTCGCTAATTTAATACTTTTTCCCATCCAAAAAGTGCACAACGTCCCTAAAGAAGTTTTCACTTCAAAAATTTATTTCGTCGAAGCGATGATGATCGCGATGACGATCGCTAATTTAATACTTTTTCCCATCCAAAAAGTGCACAACGCCCCTCAAGAAGTTTTCACTTCAAATATTTATTTCGTCGAAGCGATCACAGTCGCGATCACGGTCGCTAATTTAATATTTTTCCCATCCAAAAAGTGCACAACGTCTCTAAAGAAGTTTTTACTTCAAAAATTTATTTCGTCGAAGCGATGACGGTCGCGATGACGGTCCCTAATTCAATACTTTTCCCCCATCCAAAAAGTGGACAACGCCCCTAAAGAAATTTTCACTTCAAAAATTTATTTCGTCGAAGCGATGACGGTCGCTGATTTAATAATTTTTCCCCGTCCAAAAAGCACAGAACGCCCCTCAAGAAGTTTTCACTTCAAAATTTTATTTTATCGAAGCGATGACGGTCGCTAATTTAATACTTTTTTCCATCGAAAAGGGGCACAACGTCCCTAAAGAAGTTTCACTTAAAAATATTTATTTCGTCAAAACGATGACGGTCGCTAATTTAATACTTTTTCCCAGCCAAAAAGTGCACAACGTCCCTAAGGAAGTTTTCACTTCAAAAATTTATTTCGTCGAAGCGATGACGGTCGCTAATTTAATAATTTTTCCCATCCAAAAAGTGCACAACGTCCCTAAAGAAGTTTTAACTTCAATACATATACGTACAAAATTTATTTCGCCGAAGAGATGACGGTCGCGATGCCGGTCGCGAAATAAATCCTTTTTCCCCATCCCAAAAAGAGGTTTTACATTTATTTTAAATTTAAATACTTCTATACAATTTATGTATAAATACACATAATATAGATACGTACAAAATTTATTTCGCCGAAGAGATGACGGTCGCGAAATAAATATTTTTTCTCCATCCTAAAATAGGTTTTATATTTATTTTAAATTTAAATTCTTTTATACAATTTATATATACATACAAATAATATATACCATAAGCGATGACGGTCGCGATGACGGTCCCGATGACGGTCGCGATGACGGTCGCGATGACGATGACGGTCGCGAATTCAATGCTCTTTCCCCTATCCAAAAATCGCACAACGTCCTTAAAGAAGTTTTCACTTCAAAAATATAAATGGAATTATTTCGTAGTTGTCATAAAATATTTATTTGCAAGATTTGTAACTGTTACCAATGGTAACAGTGGTTACATGGACGCTTCGCCACTGACTGCGATACATTTTTTAAATAACGGTGATACGTGCTCGCTAACGCATCCCATAAAAATAGGTTGACGATGTCTAATTGGAGTGTTGATTTTTAACGACGCTATATTTTCCAGCCAGCTAGAATCATGTTCGGTTCATTGATGATGAATCGATGACGCACAGGCGACATGTCCATCCTGATGAAGTCTTCCGTCTATAAAAATGTTCGCTCGGATCAGCGATATCACATTAAAAAGGGTAACGGTTGCTTGATTAAAGGTGAAATATTACGTTATTTATAATTAATTATGGATACACGTGGAGGGTAGATATCGAACACACGTGTCTATTGATGGTTCGTAGCTAGCAATTTGCACAATTAGGTACAGTAATTTGGTTACTGCATTTCAATAATTTATTGGAGAGGGTGATTCATTATAAGAACCGATTACAAAACTACTAACTGTTGGAAAATATTTTTCTTCTTCTTGACTGGCTTTACAACGCGGTGTGAGTATTCGCCGCATCCACTATGTTCTTTATCTTCTACGATGTTGCTCTTCTATTTCCCATTGTTGTACCTCAATCCTAGATACATCGGCTTCAATATTATCCTTCCATCTTTTTCTAGGACGGCCTACTGATCTTCTACCGTCTGGTATCCCAAAAAAAATACTGTCTTTAACACCCTGTCTTCCTCTGATCTTATCACATGAGCTGCCAATTTTATCCGGTTAGCTTTTATAATATGTCAGACAATGTTTTCAGTACCATATAGAGCCACTAATTCAGTATTGCCGCGTATTCTCCACTTTTCTGTCAATTCATCTCTTTGCGGGCTAAATATCATTTTGAGAACCTTCCATTCAAATACCAGCGGCTTATTTATTTCCCGCTGATGTAGTAGGGCTTCGAAAGTCTTTCTTCCTCTCGAAATTCGCTTCTCAATTTTTTGGAGCAATACTCTTTACTCTCGTTGTTTGTGGTAGTCTTCAGTCGTTTGTCTTCATATGTGGTCTGCCCCATTTCCATATACAGTGAGCACGTAAAGGTTGGACTAAATTCATTTTCTCGAGACTGAACGATTTTGGAAAAAAATCCTGAAACAGGTCAATTTTTATTTTTAAATTACGACTTTTTGGCATATATCTCATACTAGGGACGTCAGACATCTGGGCGTGATGACGTCATCGACGATTTTTTTAAATAGGAATAGGGGTCGTGTGACAGCTCATTTGAAAGGTAATTTAATTCTATATTCAGTAATATAAACATTTACATAAATATTTATACAAGGTGTCAAAAATAATTTTTGTTTTTAATTAAATTTATTAACGTAAAAAGAAAAATGCATGTAATTGTTTATTCAAAAATACATTTTACTGCTCTCAGAAAACAGAAAAAAATGTTTATTTGAAAAATAATCATTGCTTTTGGCTTAAATTAAATGTTCAAACTCAGTGGCGTGCTGGCCATATAAATGAATCGGTGCAAGCACCGAGAGGCCGCGGCCTCTTGAGGCCGGTCAAATAGGTTTTCAGAAATTTTTCAAAATGTCAAAATTTTTAGATGTAAAAAAAATATTTTTTTAATTTCTAATCGGATGTTAATTTTGCTAATAATATTAATAAAACATTTAAAAAAATCAATTTTTTTTAATTGTGAAATACTGTTTAAGTAAATGAGTAAGACTCTATAGTCTATATACATAAATAGATTGCTACAGATAATATTATTTATTTTCATACATACAAGTATATTTATGGTTTTCCAATTTCCTTCAAACATGCATGTACTCTGCAGAATTAAAAAATGGAAAAACGGCTTGCTCATTTTTGACCGAAATATTGAAAGTATCTAAAAACGATTTGATCAAGACACATCAAATCTTTTTATGATGATATAAGCACAAATGGTATACTTTTGATGGAATTTAAATATTCATTTACTGAAAAATTAAGAAAGTTTTATTCTACCATATCTGCGACTGCAATTAGAGAAGAACTCATGGATTTTGCTGATAAATGGATTGTATTAAAAATAGGATTTTGCAAAATACTAAGATTATAGAAGATGAAGTTATTGATGAATGTATTAAGCCTACAGAAAATATGAAGGATGATATTATTATTCCAAGTGATAATGAACATGAAGTAACAAATGGCAATGTTGATATCGTGAAAACCTCACCTCCGTGTGGTACTAAAAAGTGTAAAGATTGTATAGCTTGCTGTTACGCTGTTTTGCATAAGTACAACTTATATCAGTGTGCTCATCCAAATTTAAATAGTATATTATAAAGCATTTATTAACTCTTCCAGTGACACAAATATCTTGCGAAAACAGCTTTTCAACATTGAAATACATAAAAAATCGGTTAAGAAGTACTTTAACACAAGATCACTTTTATGCTAATGACTATAGAAAAAGAAGCTTTGTATGAGCTTAAAAATGATGAAAAATAATCGACGAATTTGCTCAAAAATCTATTTTAATGCGGAAATTATTGATCGAGAGTTAAGTAATTATTTTATAAAATAATTGCAAAAGCATATTTAGATTATTGCGTTGTATTAACATTTTAAATATTGTTAAATTAAAGTATTTGCACTGTACTTGTATTTGTACTCTCTTGTATAATTGATTTACTAAAATGCAACTTAATACATAATTGAAAAATTCTCAATTTTATTTTACTTGTACCTTAATTACATCAAATTCATATTATCTTGATTTAGGAAATTATGGTTTCTGCCTTACTGCATACAATATTGTCATACATGTCAATTGTTATTTGTAAGATTTATTATTCTTAAATGAAAAAATATAGCAAATTAAGAAAAAAATCATTGAATTCAAAGTTTTATGTTTGATTCAAAAATAATTTATATTTTTGTTTTTTTTTAATACCGAATAAAACATCCTGATAATAGAAGGTAAAATGAGGATGGTAGGCCGCTTTTCTATAAAATCACCGGGCCGCTTGAAAGGTTACAGCACGCCACTGT
The DNA here is from genome assembly GCF_917563875.1 of Diabrotica virgifera virgifera. NCBI lineage: Eukaryota > Metazoa > Arthropoda > Insecta > Coleoptera > Chrysomelidae > Diabrotica > Diabrotica virgifera. The sequence continues at coordinate 15,308,445 of NC_065449.1, forward strand.
CCAAACTGTCAAAAGGAAGGTAGGTGGCGGCTTTAATAGAGGAACTGGTCCGAATATGGGCTATGTATTTAATATGGGCCACCACACTACCTAGGAAACAAGTAGTGCTATCTGTTCGAAAATGCCCAAATATACTAGAGGGCCCCTCTCTTGTCATATATTTACAGATTCCTCCACCAGTGCATATGTTGTTGTTACACAGTGTAGACCGTTTGATTTTGACTCTTGAAAAAATTTTATTGAGTAAGTATATATAAAGTGATATTTGTGTTTATGGACATTATTTCGGAATTGATATATTTTGCTTGTGCGACAGAAAGAGGGAAGAAAAGGGTGTTAATGTAGATTTTGACCAAAAAGTAATTACAAAATCATACGCTAATATTTTTCTTGAACGTACATATTTTGAAATATGGGCCCCTTTTGTGACGTAAATATGGGCTAGGGGCTCATATTCAGACCGCCCGCATTGATCTAGAAGAACTATTGGAAAAAGCCTTTCTGAAATGCCAGATGGCAGAAATAGCTAAGAATGGGTTTAAAGTAACAGGACTAGGACCAATAAATATAACCATTTTTTCTGATGCTGATTTCGGTGCTGAGAAACTTGAATCTGAGAAAACTTGTAACTCGACTGGAATTTATTTGGAAGGATTGACAGGTCACCTTGTAGAAACGATTTCTTTAGAAAATATAACGGTTCGTTCAGAAGATCAAGGACCAAGTTATTCTAAAGACCCAGATCGACCATTAAGGAACACAGCAAACGGAACAACTAAGTATGCCAGAACACTGTTCAAAAATATTCATCAGTCCATTCGTTCATTCAACTGTCCCATCAGTTACGAACCGAGCGTTTTTAAGAGAAATTAAAACTTCTCGGTTCTCAAGTTATAACTTTATCTCCGTATAAATTGGTTCCTTAATTATCAATTGAGAATATAAGACAATCAAAAGAAGGGAAGGAAAAAAGAACAGTATTTTCAGTTGAATTAAAAGAAAATATAAAGATAAAGGAAGGAAAGGGGAAGCTAATAGGGGAAAAATATAAAGAAATCCAAGAGAAAAAACAAAACCAAATTCAGTTCGTGATGAAGAAGATAAAGAGGAATTTTTGCCCGCTGATGAAGACCTTGACATAACGCTGATAGGACAGTAATCTCCTGAAAGCAGTGGAGCCACATGTCTATTATGTATGTAAAAAAGAGTTTTCTGATGATACTAGATAATGGAGAAGAAACTGGTTCAATGTTTAATGTGCAATCTCTGGGCACATGAACAGTGTTCCGGAGCTGAAAGAGACTCTTATCTACGTTTGCGATTTTTGTAGATAATTTTATTTTATTTTTCAGAGATATTTATTATTCCTTAAGCATGAATTGTTGGATAAGTTATGTCGTATTTTTATTGTCAAAAAAAATTTTGATAGTTTTTTAATGGGGCCCATATTTCAGACAGCCTGGCCTTGTTAGAAAAATATGCCCCACTTCATATTATTACCTGTAAAATAAATAAGCTTTATAATAAAAAATACATAGTTAGCAGTTTTATTTCTAAGGTCTTATAGCATGTATACATGACATTTAAACAGTATTATCAAAATATAATAAGCAAGTTTCAATAAAAAAACAAATGAGGGGCCCATATTCGGACCAGTTCCTCTATTGAATTTAGGTAAAAAACAATATTTATTTGTCAAATAAACATTATTTCCTGTTTTCTGATAGCAGTAAAAGGTATTTTGAGTTAAATAAATTACACACATTCTTCTTTTTATGTCAATAAATTTAATTAAAAAATATTATTTTTGGACACCCTGTATAAATAATTATATTAATGTTTATATTACTGAATAGAGAATTTAATTACCTTTCAAATGAGCTATCACACGACCCCTGTTCTTATTTAAAAAAATCATCGATTACGTCATCACACCCAGGTGGGTGACGTCACTAGTATGATACATATGCCAAAAAGTCGCAATTTAAAACTAAAAATTAACCTGTTTCGGGATTTTTTTCCAAAATCGTCCGTTCTCGAGAAAATGAATTTATTCCAACCTTTACGTGCTCACTGTATGTACTTTGTTTTTTGCTCATTAATAATCAGTCCATACTGCTTAGCCTTCGGCTCCGCTTCAACGAGTTTGAAAATCCTCAGCAGTTCGCTTTTAGTTCTTGCCATTCGTCCGTAAAGATCAGACCTCTCCCTCAATATTGGCTCCAACAAGAAATTAAAGAGTACTGTGGACAGCGGATCTCCCTGCTTTAATCCCCTTTTAACTTCAAATTTTCCTTTTAGGCTTCCTTCTACCCCTACTCTATTGTCCGGCGTTATCTAACTGCCCCACGAACTACCTGGGCCCATTAATCCCAAGTACCTGCTGCCCCATCGCCGAGAAGGGCGATACGAATCTGGTCACGTCAGTCAGGTAATGAGGATTTTGATGTACGAAACTGGTCACACTGGCCAAAAAAGAGGGCTACGAATCTGGTCACATCAGTCAGGTAATAAAAATTGTAAGGAAACTGGAAACATTTTTTTTTTAATTTATAGAAATTTATTTATATCGTAGTAGGTACAAGTATAATATTAAAATACAAAAAATATATCTTATTTTATTGTAGCACAATATATGTGAGAAACACTTTTTACAAAATGCATGGTTGTTATTTGATTGTCCTTAAGATCTTGTAAAAGATTCTCCAAAAAGCGCTTTCTTCGTAAAGTATGCGAATTCCTCGATTTTATAGGAGTATTTATACTGTTACATTTGATATAAACCTCATTTTGAAATTTAGTCAAAACTGTCATGAAATCAAAAATTGATGGCGAACAGTAATGAAATGAATTGTTAAAGTGTGAATGGAAAGATTCACAGGCGTTTGTTGTTTGATTTAATTCGGCACTAGCATCCGCCCAAATGTTTGGGGGAAATTTAGATTCTTCGGAAATATAATGATCAGTTAGATAGTCCGCAAACTGTATAACTCGCGTATCATTTGGCATCACTTCCATCATCTCAAATACAAAAAAGTCACTAACAATATTTTTATCTAGGAGAACCATACCAAAACACAAACGCAACCAATTTCCGATATCAGAACTTTTGTCTTTATATTCACAAGATAAGCCTAAACTTTGAATTTTGCGCCACCAAGATTGCGTTAGGTGAAATCTGCACCCATGGATTATGATGTCAGTCCATACATATTTCACGGCATTGTGAATAGCAGTTTCGAAGTCTAATACAATTTTTGTGGGTCGAAGAAGCAAATTATGTTCAGAACACAGATTTTTAACTTCCTGTAAGCACAACTTGTATGTTAACTTGCACTTATCTTTAAGTAAGCAGAATAATAATGGAATGTAGTGTCCATCAAAATAACCATGCACAGTAAAAAGTTGTTGTAAAAAGTACCTGCGCTTGTTGTGACCACTTTCTTACATATTTATTTGTTACCTGCACTTACCGGAGGGTAAAAGTATTAAAATGTGACCAGATTCATTACGCCCGCCGAGAAAGTTGGGGATTAAGTCTTAATGACCGGAAATTCCAAATTTGATTATAGTTGATAAGTATATAAGTAGTTCATAGTTGATAAGTAAGAATATAAATATTTTTAGTTATTTCCAATATTTCCATGTCTCCAAAGATGGAAAAGTTAGATGGCGATGCATCAAAAAAGGGTACACAAAGGAAGGTGATCAAAATTACGTTATTCTTGAAAAGGCATCGGTGGAGCATAATCATGCTCCAGATATCCACGTTGATCGGCAAATTTTTAGTAATTCTACAAAGAGAAAAGCTGTAGAAGACCTTTAAAGATTGTCCACAAGGAATTGAGGAAGGAAAATTTCAGCAATTTACCGCTGACGACGAAAGACATTTCTTGCGTTCGAAGAAATATCTATGCTGCAAGACGAAAATCCACACCATCATTGCCCAAGTCACAGGAAGAAGTTCTACAAGTGTTAGTGAACTTAAATTTAAAAACAAATATAGGTGAAAACTTTTTATCTACGAAAAATAATTCCGCAATTTTTAGTTATTTCACAAATCTTTACTTTTTGTGTAATGTAGATTCTTTGTATGTAGATGGAACTTTTCAATACTGTTCTAAATATTTTTGTCAGATGTTTACTATACATATCTACAAAAATGGTTTTTATGTTCCTCTAGTATTTTGTTTGTTAGCAAATAAATCACAGCAATCGTACAAAAGTACTTTTGATACATTAATAACAATATGTATAGATTTGAATTTAAATTTCAAACCGAAGCGAATAATTTCTGATTTTGAAATATCAATTCAAAATGCAGCCAAGTTAGTGTGGCCCGACATTATTATTTTTTGTTGCAAATTTCATTTAACACAAAATTGATACCGAAAAATTCAAAATTTGGGTTTGTCCTCGGAATATAAAAATCAAACTGTTATTGGAAAAAATTTAAAATTGTTTTTCGGCATTCCTTATTTAGATCCAAATGATGTTGGTGACTTTTTTCTGATGAACTTTTTCATATTATGCCAGAAGATGACAGAGTTTTGCAATTTTGTGATTACCTAGTTGATAATTATTTAACGGAAGATTCAACATTTCCACCTTACACGTGGGCTTCAAATTCATCATCTCTTATATTTACTACAAACGCATGTGAATCATTTCACTCGAAATTTAACGAATGTTTTTATAAATCACATCCTGACATATTTAAATTTACAGACATTTTGTTAAATTTTCAAGCAGAAGTATATGTGAAAATTAGAACTGCACATATATTCGAAAAAAAAACTTGATAAAACGGCAAAAAGAAGAGTTGATTTTATTGAAAATAGTTGAAAATTTAAAATCTAAAATATAGTGTTCACTCTTACTTATTTTAATCACTAATCAGACATTAGAATTAAGCATTGCTATTGTTTAACTGTAATTTTTGTTATTGTATATAATATATAAGTTAATGTAGATTTATAATTTATAAATAAACTTTATTCGATTATATTGTTATAGTTTCATTATTTAATCATTTAAAATTTTCGCTCATGCTTTGGGAATTGGATTCCTTTTTGAATACAATAAATTAAAATACAAACTATATACGTCCACAAAAATATTATCTAAGTACCTAGGTAGCGTGGGGCAGTTCGTAGTCGCTTTTAATCCTACTATAAAACTGAACCCATTAAAATCTAGGTAGCGTGGGGGAGTTCGTAGTCGCCCTTATTAAGGTAATTTTTACTACTCTGATCGTCTTCTTCGGAATTCCAAAAACTCTTAGGACCTGGTACAGACGCCTTCTTATCATGGAATCGTAAGCTTGGTTGAAATCTATAAAGAAGAGGTTTAACTTTAGTTTTTCTGTTGCCGGTACGTGCTGCTCTGAATCATTTTAAACACGAATATTAATTTGATCTATGGTGGATCTGCCCTTTTTGAATCCTTCCTGGTATTCACCAACCTGCTCGTTTAAGTGCCTGGCAGTTAAGTATCTAGTCAAATTATTTAAAAAACGTTGTTGTCTTCTTCTTCTTCTTCCTTCTTGTATGTAGGCTTTAAAGCCTGTTTTTTCTTCAATATTAGCCTCCTAAATTATTTAAGTTATCGCACCATCTTTTTCTTGCTCTGCGAATACTTCTTCGTCCATTTGGTGACTTATCTCGTGCTATTCATACTATCCTATCCCCTGCCATTCTACTAATGTGTTCGTTCCACTCCTGTTTCTGTTTTGTCACCCATCCATTTATGTCTTCTACATTGCATGATCTTCTTATGTTTTCGCTTCTCTCCCAATCCAACAGAGTTTTCCCTGATATTCGTCGGAGTATTTTCATCTCTGTTGTTTCTAGTAGTCGTCTCGTTTTAGATGTGTCAGGTCTTGTCTCCGCCGTGTATGTCAATATAGGTCTAATTGCTGCTTTATAGATTCTTGCTTTTGTGTCTTGTCTTAGGTGTTTGTTCTTCCAGATTGTGTCATTAAGGGATCCCGCCATTTTACTTGCTTTTAAGCTTTGTTGTCGTACTTCCTCTTTAACATATCCGTAACTGGTTATATCTATTCCCAGATATCTAAACCTTGCTTCCTGCTTTATTATTTTCCCACCAATTTCGATTTTACATCGTAGTGGGTATTTAGATGTTGTCATACATTTGGGTTTTTCTGCTGATATTATCATATTGTATTTCTTGGCTGTTGTATTGAAGATGTGTGTTAATCTTTGGAGATCGTCTTCTGTCTCGGCGATTATCGCGGCGTCGTCTGCATAACATAATATTTGGATTTCTTTGTTCCCCATTCTGTAACCATGACCTTTACGTACTGCTTCTATTATTTCGTCCATTATTATATTAATGAGCAGTGGGCTTAATGAGTCACCTTGTCTGACTCCGCTTTGTACTGGTATAAACTGCTTTAGTTTTCCATTTATCTTTGCCTGTATTCGATTATGGAAATAGATGTTTTCGACGGTTTGTATAATATTGATTGGTATGTTTCTTCTATACCGTAAATGTAAGACGTCTTCGACTTGGATGCGATAGAAAGCCTTTGTCAGGTCTATAAAACATAGATATGCTGGTTTATTGTACTCAATGGCCTTTTCTGTTATTTGTCTCAGTACAAATACGGTGTCTACGCAGGATCTTCCGGATCTGAATCCTTGTTGTTCATCTGACAAAGTTGCTAGTTTAAAGTTGTTACGTTGTTGTCAACGTAGTTAAAATAATTTGGGACATAATGTCGTAGGCCATACACCTACGACCTACGGGATCTGTGTTTGTCGTTTTCAAAAATGTAATGAGGTATTTTTTTTAATGACTGGTCGAACCGCTAGAATTGTTTTAAGTTTCGTTGAAAACAAGACGTAGTTCCTATTAAGAAAACAGAAAACAACAAATTTAATTTTAAATTTCAACCTTCCAACAACGCAATTCTATTATTATTATTAGAAGTCAGGGTTACGTAGCATATAACTGATTGCAATGTCAAATGTTCTAGTCCAGAATGGAGATAGGTCAGTCACTGGAACGGTTTTAAGTATAAATACAATGTTATTGAATCTTTTGCGGTTTTTAAAGATAAAACAGTTCAATACAAAAACAACAGTTTAAATAGCAAGGACCTTTAAGGAGATAAACAAAAAACGTTTTTTATGGACATGGAGATGCCTTAAATGCTAGACAGAAAGTCTTACTATGGTAGGGGAGCCCAAGCGGGGATGTTTGCAGTTACTCGAGCGAGTCAGATTATTACATGGGAAGAAACCTTGTACCCTGAAAATGTACCTCTACCATATATTGGCTCTTAATGCAGGGGAGTTCGTTAAGGGGGGGGGGGGGGGCGAAAAAAATCTATCCTTAGAAAAAACACGAAATCGTCAGATTAAGATAAGGTAAGTTAAGTACATGCAAAACAGTGTATATTTCAAAAATCTGACGATTTGAGCGGGGCGTAAGGAAATGAGCGAGTCCAAAAGTTTCACAAGAAAAAAGCGAATATTTCGCTAAATGAATGACAGATCTAAAAACTAAAAAATACGTACTTAAAATTAAATTTAATATTTTAAATACGAATCCCGCGATATCTCGCGAAATGAACATCAGATCAAAAACTGAAAAACACACTTATTATTCAATATTTTTGAAAAATCTATAGAATGGCACTAAACACGACCCCCACGGAGGTGGAGTGGAGGGTTACTTTAAAATCTTAAATGGGAACCCCCTTTTTTTTGCAGATTTGGATTCCTTACGTAATAATAGGTAACTTTTATTCGAAACATTTTTTCGAATTATGGATAGATAACGCTATAATCTAAAAAAACGATTGTTGGAAATAGAAAATTAAATTTAAAATGGACAAGTCCCCACTAAAATGGAAAGCTTTACTTAACTTTTTTTGGTTTTAGGACCTACTCTTCACAACCCAATAGGTCCCCAAAGCGCTCGAGTGACTGCACATTTAGCATACTTTGCTCCCCTACCATAAAACCAGTACAAACTCTACATTATTGTTAAAAAATATGTCTTGTATCTTCATTCCATTATTTATTATAGATATTTAGTTTACACAATATTTGGATTGAATAGAACACTGTTTTTTTCCTTTAGATTGTATTTTTTTTTAATCATAAAGTACATAGGATAGGATTATGTATGGAATAACACAACAGACAAATGACCTCCATGGCTTTGCTGGTACTGCACTCTTTTGTCGAAATTTTCCATGTCCATTGTGTATCAATGTGGCTAAATTTCGTTTATGCAGCTTTGCAGAGCCCCCGCAAGGCTGAGCGGCGACCGCGTGCAGCATATATTTTAGCGCCTTAAATCTACTATATCCACTTCTGAAACAAATCTTTAATTTTTTTTATTTTGACTTGTAATAAAACAACAGAAATTGCAAGAACTCAAATTTTATTTTTCTTGTAACTGATGATGGCAAAAAACAAATAAAACATTAATTAGTTAAGTAATTAGTTAAGAACGTAGGCGCAAAATTCCGGGCCAATTTTTAAATGTATTCATTTTTTCGAATCCTGAGAAAACTAATATGTACTTTTTAAAGCATTTTGAAGCATTAGACGTATTTAAAGTATTAAAGTATTTTATCTACTCTATGTCATATTATGTGTAAGTTTTTAGTTTGTGAAAACTGTCATTATAGATAGCAGTGCGTGAAGTGTTTAAAGTGTGCGTGAAGTAACAATGTATTTTAAATGGGACTTACTTTTTCGCACTGTTTTTGACACACTTTCATATAATCAAATATCCTTAACTTTCGCGTTGTCATGGTGATGACATAATGAGCAATAAATTACGACAAAATTTTTGACAGTTTTGTGGTTTGAAAGAAGTTAGAATTTTTAAATGTCAAAGTTCTAAAAATTGTAGAATAGAAATGAATTCCAGTGACGAATAGTTACAGTTTTTTTATTTGTTTATGGT